>NC_142796.1:69928296-70151000 GCF_049724085.1 Artemia sp. Qi Xiang Cuo | reverse complement strand
TTGACGTCTCCTAATTTGTTCCTGATACGAAAGAAAAATCAAGCAAGGGCACGACAAATAATTATTTACATTTTAATAAAAACCAAGCATAAGAAATATACATGTAAATATAAAATATTCCTTAAATCCATCACTAAGAGAGAGAAAACAAAAATAATAATACAATTCATCAGCTAAGCATACTTTGCCGTGTCGTTTGCAAGTGAGACGCTGCAAAATTTTCCAGACTGTCGGCCATTTTCACATATTTAGAAGTCCGAGGGTTGAAGAATCGACAATTGTCAAAAATCAATGTTAAATCCCTGACAAAGTCGTGTAAATGGTGATATTTATGCTCTCGTAACTTATTGGACATCGTTTGAATATCTAAAAATACAAGACAACCGTTAAACAGCTAGTAAGGAACAAGAATATTTACTACAGAATGCTTGCTAATGGTCCAACATATGAGAAAACCTCATTCAAGAAAATAGGTCCACTTTGGACCTGTCTGGGGTCCGCTCTAGGGTTTGAACATCAGCAGGAATTAGCATCTATTTACGGTGTTTAGCGAAAAATGAACAGATAAACCATAATTGACCCAACTCCATAGACCAATAGAGCACCATTATAGATGGGTTGGAACGTGACTTTATTATCTCAAAGTTGTTATTGCAAATAAGTTTACTAAATTTAAAATTGACCATATTATAATTTTCGCTCTGTGTCATTTTGCCTTTTAAGAACATTTTGCTTCAGCGTTAAGAAATTGGCGCTTCCGAAGTAAAGAGGGGGGGGGGAACAGGGCAAATTGTGTTGGTGACATAAAAGTCAATTGTCGTAAGGCACAATATAGTTATTATGTAAGATAAGGGAGGGAGAAGATCATGGTTTAAGGGATCATGGTTTAAACTACATGGGTTTTATGGACTGAAGTTTTAATGTTGTGCCTTTGCATCAATATATGGGCTGAGCAAATCAGGAAGATTTTTTCCAGTGTTGAAGATGGTGGCATTCCTCTGCAATATTATTAGGCGAGTTCCTCTTTATTATGTGCAAACACATGGAGACCGACCAAACTTCATTATTCCGACTTTTTAATAAATTAGAAGGCTTTTTTCAATCCACACGGTATTCAATGAAAAAGAGGACACAGCATGAGCAAATCATTAGTAGGTTTGCCCTTTCTATTATTAGACCACTTAAGAAAATTGAATTGGTCGACAAAGGTTAATCGGCTGGGACAGAATATTCAATAGTTTGAACATTGAAGGAATCGGAGCCTTCGAAAAAAAAAAATCAGCATAGTTCTATAGTTTTTTAAGCCTGCGTTAAAACTTGGTATGGATTGTAAGCCAGGTTTCACCTCAGGTCTAATGAGGCTAAAACCAAACTTAACTTGGGTGGTCCTGTTTTTAGATGTCTAGAGTTAAGGCAAACAAAATACTAAGTTTCCTTACGATAGTTTCCTTTAAAGGGAAAATAGTTCGATTCGTAGTTGGATTGTGGCAAAGTCTCTTCGTTTACTCAAATGTCACAATTTACAAATAATAGGCTATAGCTTATCAGGAAGTACAAAAAAACAAAAAAACAACAGAAATGTAACATTGAAAGTATAAAAGTAAGTGTAAGTAAGTATGACAGCACTAGGCCTTTAAGGCCCAAACCGGCCGTGCTCCGTGGACCCAAACCAAACCTTCGGTTCGTGGCCCTTCAGCCAGGAAGAGCAATGGGGGGTAGAGCCAGCTATCTGTATGTTCACACACCTTTTCTGCTTACCTTCCCCAGATTTCTCCAGGTACCCTTTTAGAGCTGGGTCGACTCTGGCTGAGCTTACATAGACTGACCCCTGCCCCAAAATAAATAACTGGCCACGACAGGAATCAAATCCGCGCCCCTTGGACAAAGGATTCTCAACCCAGCGCGCCAACCACTTAGCCAGGACGGCTTTGATAGTCAGGAAAAGCATATGATGAACAATTATGAAGACCCCCGAGCAAAGCCAAATAGATTTTTTTTTTTAAGCTAGGGGCAGATTTTGGACCAATAACAGATTCCTGTTTCTCGCTTACAAAAACAAAACGGGCCATTTAAAAGGGCCGAAATACCTGATTTACTTTGTTTATTTTGTATTACTTAGTATTACGAAAAAGCACTTTTGATGGCTTGGATGGATTCTCAGAATAGACAAAGAGCAAATATCTAAAATATTTCAACTATTCTGCATAGCCCATCAGGTGGAAAAACATTGCATCTCCCCACCCATCGAGGCTATAATGATACTTAACAAGCTAAGGGGTGTCTTCTGCGGTAGCCAAACAAGGAGAAAAGTTGGACGCCCATGGATGAATAAAATAGCCATAAAGCCGTAATTACGACCGTAAGGCCGAATAACTTTAAAGACGCTTGATGTTGGCTGTTTGCTGTATTTTCTTTTTTTTTCTTTTTTTTTTTAGTTGTAATTACATTAGCACGTATCAATAGTATTTTTTTCTCCTTTTCTATATATTTTTTCTTGTAATGTTCAGGAACCTATTCACTGTATTAAATCTCACTCGTAAATGATCGGAAATCACGAGAGCATAAAACGACATGTTCAGACACACTGGAAAAATGTTTTTTCAGAATTTAAGAAGAGTCATGGCAAAACAGTTTAGTGATCACATTGAAAATTTAGAATCAGAATGAGCTCTTTAACAACCCTAAAAAAACATTTTACGGTACAATAGCCTCTGTGCCAGTGGCAAAAATGTATCCCAACTCTCGTAAAAAGGATGGAATAACCCACTTGTTAAGTTCATCGAGAAAAGATCCAAATATTCTGGTACCAATTCTGGAAGGATTGCGGCAAGACTCACTCTGAAGTGGTTTGTCAGTGCTTTGGGTATGCCAAAAAGAATTTGGCAGTACCGTCGAGAATATACAAGAACAGCAATTAGAGACACTGTAAAATGATTGTAAAAATGCCCCAAACATCCTGTGGAAGCGATTCCTATCAAACAGGGCTCACACCTGCCATCAAACAGGACTCAATCAAATTGAGGAACTGTTCAATCAAACAGGACTCACACCTGCAAACTTTCACGGCGGCTGCAGATTCATATTATCTTACATGCTCTGATGAGAGACAAATAGCTTGGATTCAGAAAAGGATTGGGCGGCGAAACCGCCCATAGACTACTGTAGAGAATAATAACAACTACATCTCAGCTGAAAAAGTCACTATTTGTCTGAGCATCGACTCGACATTGCCGCTGTCTTTGACGCAATTTTCCACTCGCAAGCATTGTACTGCCTCTTAGATTCAGACGTAGATACCAATATTATCCTAGCTCTCCATAATTTGTCCTCCCCAACGCACACCCGTCTTGCTTTGGGATGGGAAAAAATCACTGGAGACCGTAGGAAAAAGCTTTCTGAACCCATTAAGCTTTCTAAGGGAGTTTAACAAGGACCTGCTCTAAGCCCCATCATGTTCAATTCTGCAATTTATTCCGTAACTAGACTCATTCGAGACACATTTTTCATAAAGAGCGTGGATCTCAGTTTTATTCCATATGCAGACGATTTGTTGGTCCTAAGCAGCACGCTAAGGGGTTTAAAAGAGAACCTTCACTTCCTAGTGACCCTATACAGAAGAATAGGACTAAGGGTCAACATTGAAAAAACGGAATTTATTGTTTTTAACGAAGCTAATTAGGAAAATATTAGTCTCGTCATCGATAGTATTATAATTTAGCAGCCCAACTCTCTGATATTCTTTGGAATCATTTACGGCCAGATGATTTGATCCACTAGAGGCCCGTTGACTGATTCAATCTGTAGATCTATTTAATCGGGTTATGGAAAAACATTCAAATGCAAGATGTCATTCAATCGTTTTATTATTTCAAAACTTTTCAATGCCGTTGTCTCTCCCATAATTTGGTATATCACCCTTGTGGAAAATGTTGTCTCCCGAGCGTCGAAAAATAAGGATTACTTATTACCGATACACACATTTTTTGCTAGGACTTCCACTCAGGTTCTCTAAAACCGAGATCTCATCGATATATCGAATATTAAATCCATCAACTAAAGTGATCGACATGGAGCTTAAAGCTTCCGTGCGATCTCTCAACAAACTATGCGATTCACCGCTGACTCAACTATTTAGGAGATTGTGCTTATGTGATTATTAGAATTAAGTTTTAGCGTTAGCTATGTTTTTTTCTTTTCTTTTTTATTTGGTACTCCGCTTTTTTTTAGATCTTTATGTAAAATTGATTATATATATATATATAATCACAGTTTCAAAGATTCAAAAAATGAATTATTTCAAAAAATGAATTACTTGAGTTGAAGAAAGGGGGGAAACCAGTATTTTTCCACTTATTTAAATTTATGTTAAGTTTGGCTTGTGCATTTAATTTCAGGGAACTAACACCCTTTAAAATGCGAGATATAAGGGCAGTATGAAGGTATAGGGTTATTTGTTGTAGACAGGTTTAAACTGACTTTTCTATACTAAACTTAAAATGATGTTCAAAATATTGCCACTCTCAATAGATACAAAGGATTAAAAGTTTTCTCAGAGGGATGACACAGATGCCAACCCAACCCTTTTATTACAAACACAAAATAGTAAGCTTTTATTCGGTAATACAAATGTATCCATTTTACACATTAAATGAGGGCAGTTCAATGATTTAGTCACAAAAGCTAAATTAAACTTCATTGGTCTATTTTTGCTAGGATATTTATAATTTCTTCTTTGTCACAAGACAAAATTTGAAGACTATTAAGATTTACAAAAGTTTATTCAGCTGAGTCTCTGTCATGGAACTTTTAGGGTATTTTTTCAATCTTCTTAAGGTAGGAAAACTCCTTCCAGCCGTGGTGGTAGAATCCAATAACGAAGCAAAAATGTTTAATAATACATGGACATTGAGGAAGAAGCTACTACCATGGGCATTTTAAACAGCTACTGTATTTTTGGTAAAGTTACGTTCTCTGTGCTGGGTTCCATAGTGAGTCTGAACCGACTCTAATCTCCAAATGCGTTGCTAGGCAGTTCCAATGAATTTTGGTTAAGTTACGTTCTCTCTGCTGGGTTCCATAGTGAGTCTGACCCGGCTCTAATCTGAAAGCTGTCATGCCAAATCTCCAAATGTGTTGCTAGACGGTTCAACTGAATTTTCGTCAAATAACTTTTATAAAGCTGAAAAAACTTTGATAATCTTCACCTTTAAACATAAAGATCAAAGGCTTTATTCTTCTTATCATCTTTAAGATTAAAAGCTTCTTCATCTTCATCTTTAAATCTTCCAAGCTTTAAGAGGCTTTTCAGAATCTTCTGAAGATGGGAGTTTACCAGTATGCAAAAACCTTCCAATATTGCAGAGCCTATGTATTAGTCTATGCTGGAGTCTGTTGACTAGGCATTCTGTAAAACTTGAAATAGGAAGCAATGATCATAAAAATAAATGGCTTTGTTAAAATTCTGGAAAAAATTATTCTTAAATGTGTAAACAGTTCGATAGTTAAAACCTAACAACCGGTCAGTATTCGACAAATTTAATCTTTGTGTCAAGAATATCCCCTGTTTTCAAGTATTAGATCAATTTATTGATTTGTTCATGTTGACAATAAACAATGTATTAAATCAATGAGAAAGCTTCCCAGGAGCTGTCTAAGGTTAACAATCCTGGAATTCTGGCAGGGAGAAAGGGCCAATGGGTAGTATACATAAAACCTAAGGCACATCCAGGACTTTCGCTCGACAGTGGGGGTTCACAAAATAGATATTTACAAAACGCATCAAACATTTGATTATATATATTTTTGTTATTTTTTTCACAAGTCGGGCAATTTTTTTTTTTTTTTTTTTGGGGGGGGGGGGGACAAACTCAGTACCCCCCCCCCTCCCCCCGGATACGGCTTTGATAAAACCCATGGCTTTTGGACGCAAAATATACCATTAATGACAATCTCGTCGTTTTTTTACACTTTATTTCAAGGCTAAGATCTATATTCAAGATGTAGCATATCCCATTATGTTTAGAATTGGTTACCCTTTCAAACAAATCAATATACATAACTTACCCATAGGATTCTTTATGATATTGTAGTAATTAGGCACCTCTCTCCTATCAACAGGGACCCTAAAAGGTCCGGAATTTTTGTGACCCTAAAAAGGAAAAACAATGAGTTGATATCCCAAAGAAATGCCACTTTAATGGAAAAGCATATAGAATAGAATTTATTTGCACTAAAAGCCCATAGGCCATGGCAAAAAATATAAAACAATGAACAGTTACACAGAAATTACACAAATCCTAACATAATCCTACAGAAACATACCTCTATGATTCATCGGATGACAAAGGCATTGTGCAAAACTTCTGACACCCATAAAACACGCATCCGCACACACTCTCACCAACCACTCCAATTCAAAATCCTCCCTACCAAACACTTCAAATCTCCAATCACTAAGCTCCTCACATTCACATATCAGGTGATATACACGCTCATTTAAACCTCCACACATAGGACAAAATAAGGATCAGGCTTTGGCCTTTCCATCCCGATAAACTTTCTTCTTTGGCCCAGTGGCAAACTATCAGGCCTCATTTCAATTAATAACTTTATTTGATTTTTATTCAAACCCACGTTTAAAAATAAAACTTCAACCCAAATCTCCTTTGACCAATAATAAAGACCAAGTGAATTTGAAACCAAGCGCTGGGCCTGCCATGCCTGTATTTCCTGGTTCTGTAAAATCGTTTCAACTAATCCCCTTGCTTGGTCCCTCCTAAGCCTTCAGCCCTAAATCATCCCACCACATATAACTTAATTCATAATGATCTAATATACTCTTAACTTGGTACGGCCACCCCGTACCTGAGCCACTTTTCAACATTTCTAAATAAGCCGCCTTCATCACCCGCACCCTAGACATCACTAAATTTTTTTTTTCCCGAAGCCTACCTATGTTAAATAGCCTACGTTTTCTTAAAGAAAACAAAACTAAATCACCCCTAACTACCAAACTATTTGTATGCTTATTTATCCCTAGCCACCTCTTTCATTATCCTAATTGCACTTTTTCTAGCCTTCCTTCCCATCTATAATGCATAGCACCTAAAATTGTAGACCTGGAAACCTCTTTAACTACTTGGATCTCATCAATATTCCAAGCCTGCTTCTTAATATCATATTGCAACATACCTTTGCAATCATACTTTCTATATGGCTACTAAATAAATTTCCTTTCGCCCTAAACTTAACTCGTAAATATGACCATTCCTCCACAAACCTAATTTTCATTTGCACAATCAATTTGCATGATGTTGTTCGCAGATGGTATTGTTTGGTTGCAGATTCACAAAGGAACCTTCAGATATTATTTGATATTTTAGGAGATCATTTGGATAGGAAAAAGTTAGAACTTAATTTATATAGATTGGTGCAGTTACAAATGATTTCCCCTTTCCCCTTTACCCTCTCTGACAGCCTCTCATTGGGTTTAAATTTAAAGTAGAACTATACTTCCAAGTCCTCTTGATTTGGCACTTAAAAATTGTTATTGTAACTGCGGTTGCCGCATTTTGCACGTAAGCATAAATATCATCTCATGCTTCCGTAATCGCATTTGTTACCTACATGTCTATATACTCTTCTTCTTCCAAGTCAAATTTTCCCTATTAAAGAGAAAATTCTACTTCCAGTTTACATGCCTATTTTGGACCAAAACTTGCTCTTTGTAATTTACTTTATGTAGCAAACAGGACACAAAATTAGTAAAAAATTCTTGCCAGCAAATCTGTCGAGCACAAACTCATCAAACGACGAGACAAGTCCCCGATAATTTGCCACCTCCCCCCCCCCCACTGATTTTGGAACACTAAAATGTAATTTTATTTATTTTAACATCATCTTAATAGTACGTCTTCAAATCCCTCAACAAGAATTGTCTGTATGTCAATATATATTGCCTAATAAAGTCTAAAAACGGATCTCTTAAGGACCAAAATTTTAAGCCGCGTTGGGTTCAAACAGGCTCAGTGGGTTCAAACACGGGTTGTTCTCGTCTAGTTTAAAGTTTCTTGTTTTTCGTCTAGTCTCAGCGGGTTCGAAGTTTCAACCCTGTGTTTTCCTCGAGAGCCCGCTTTGTGAAACCGCTTGGTGCACTAGACGAGAACAACCCGTGTTCGAACCCGCTGAGCCTGAAAACACGGCTTTAGATAGTGATTTTAATAAAGTTATTTATGCAGACTAACTACGCCACACCTTATTTTATCAGCAATTTTACGCCATTTCCTTATTAGCGGAAGGTAAAAGGACAAATCTAAGATTTTCACAATTTTTCAGGAGAGAAACCAAAACTTTTCTGCTTTTCATGAGTTTTTTCATTCAAAGATTTGAAAAATCTGAGAACAGATTTGGAAAAAAATCAGATAACAAAAAACCTATAACAGTAAGTAGAAATGATTATAAAGGTCCGAACAGTACAAAATTCGGTTATCAAAAGAATGTATCTCGTGTTAGTACACCATATATGGGCATAGAGTCCCTAGGGAGAAAGATTGCGTAATCGGTCAATAACCTCTTTTTCCAAGATCGATTTATTTGTTGTTTCTATGTGTAATTCCCCCTTCGTGAATCAATACATTCCCCCGCCGACTATGTAAATCAATTTCTCAGGTTAGGGGCAATGTATTGATCTAGTACTCGAGGGGGAAGTGAATTACCAAAAACTTGATTTACATAATCGCTAGGGGACTGTATTGATTTACGAAAGGGGAATTAAGAAACAAACATGGCTTCTTTGTTGTTTGGCATAGAGAACCGAGGGGAGATGGATTTCTGAGAACTTGATTTACATAATCGCTAGGGGAATGTATTGATTCACGAAAGGGGAATTAAGAAACAAACATGGCTTCTTTGTTGTTTGGTTAGCCTAACCTGAGAAATTGATTTACATAATCGCTAGGGGAATGTATTGATTCACGAAAGGGGAATTAAGAAACAAACATGGCTTCATTGTTGTTTGGCTAACCTAACCTGAGAAATTGATTTACATAATCGGCGGGGAAATTATTGATTCACGAAGGGGAATTAAGAAACAAACATGGCTTCTTTGATCTTTAGGCCAACCTAACCTGAGAACTTGATTTACATAATCGGCGGGGGAATTATTGGTTCACGAAGGGGGAATTGAGAAACAAACATGGCTTCTTTGATCTTTAGGCTAACCTAACCTGAGAAGTTGATTTACATAATGGCTAGGGGACTTATTGATTTACGAAAAGGAGAATAAAGAAACAAGTAAGGCTTCTTTGATCTTAGATCTGAGGGATAAACGCTCTTTAGGTCAGAGAGAAAAATTGATATTATATTTTTAAATAGGGCTTTATTGATCTTTAGTGTCAGGAATTAGAAATGACATCACTTGTTATCTTGGAATTATGCGGGAGTCTAAAAGAGATAGAAATTCTATTTTTAAATACGGCTTCACTGATCTTTAAGTCGGAGAGATAAATTGATATTCTAACGAAACCTTAACAGTGTAGCTAGGAACATTTATGAGATGAAGAGATTAACGCGGGAAAAGGGTTTCCTATAAATTTCAAATGTGACAGTGCAGGGATGCTAAAAAAATAGAAACACGCAGAAATTACTTTTAGGGGATTATTTGGGCGAAACCGTTTTAAACATTTTAGGGAATTATTTCGGCGAAACAGTTAGAGACATTATAAAAAGTGATTTTAGAAGATGTTTTAGAAGAGGTTTTGAGTGTGGTCGTTATAATACACAAGTTCTATTTAAACAGTGTTGTGAGGTCCTATATCCCAACCCCAAAGGGCCCTGATCCCCCGACCCCGAAGGAAGCCCCCGGCCAAATAGCTTAGATTCTTCGCTTAGAGTTTTTGTTAGAGTTGTAGCTAAGTTTAGTTATATTTAATAATTTAGGGTTTTAGCTTAGATACTAAGCTTATAATTTTTGTTTTGTTTATTTTTATTTAATAGTTTAGAGTTTTTTACTATATAGTACGTGTTTATAGTTTTTTCTATAATACTAGTTTAGTTTAGTTTTGGTAAATTTAGCAGAGTTTTAGATTATAGTATTATCTTATATTCTTTGCTAGAGTTAAAGTTTAGTTTATTCTTATCTAATAGTTTATAGTTTTAAAATATATTCTTAGCTTAGAGTTCTAGTTAGAGTTGAAGTTTAGTTAAGTTTTAGTTAAGAGTTTCGAGTTTTAGCTTAGAGTCTTACCTTAGAGTTTTTATTATACTTCTAGTTTAGTTTTAGTTAAGAGTTTAGAGTTTTAGCTTAGAGTCTTAGCTTAGAGTCTTAGCTTAGATTTCTAGTTTAGTTTATTTATATCTAATAATTTAGATTTTGATCTTAGTCATATATTATAGTATTAGTTATACTTATAGTTTAGTAAAGTTATAGTTATGAATTTAGAGTTTTAGCTTAGAGTCATATCTTAGAGTTTTATTTAGAGTTCTAGTTAAGTTTAGTTTTAGTTAAGATTTTAGAGTTTTAGATTAGTCTTAGCTTACAGTTTGTGTTAGAGTTCTAGTTTAGTTTAGTTAAAGTTAAGAGTCTCTGAGTTTTTAGCTTAGAGTCTTAGCTTAGAGTTTCTGTTAGAGTTCTAGTTTAGTTTACTTCTAGTTAAGAGTTTAGAGTTTCAGCTTAGAGTCTTAGCTTATAGTTTTTGTTAGAGTTCTAGTTTAGTTTAGTAATAGTTAAGAGTTTAGAGTTTTAGCTTAGAGTCTTTGCTTAGAGTTTTTGTTAGAGTTCTAGTTTAGTTTTAGTTAAGAGTTTAGAGTTTTACCTTAGGGTTTTAGCTTAGAGTTTTAATTAGAGTTCTAGTTTAGTTTAGTTATAGCTAAGTATTTGTAGTTTTAGCATAGAGTCATAGCTTAGGGTTTTAGTTAAAGTTATAGTTTAGTAAAGTTATAGTTAAGAGTTTAGAGTTTTACCTTAGAGTCGTAGCTTAGAATTATAGCTAGAGTTCTAGTTCAGTTTAGTTTTAGTTAAGAGTTTAGAATTTTAGCTTAGAGCCTAGCTTATAGTTTATGTTAGAGTTCTAGTATATTTCAGTTTTAGTTAAGAGTCTCGAATTTTTAGATTAGAGTCTTAGCTTAGAGTTTCTGTTAGAGTTCTAGTTTAGTTTACTTCTAGTTATGAGTTTAGAGTTTTAGCTTAGAGTCTTAGCTTATAGTTTTTGTTAGAGTTCTAGTTTATATTAGTAATAGTTAAGAGTTTAGAGTTTTAGCTTAGAGTCCTAGCTTAGAGTTTTTGTTAGAGTTCTAGTTTAGTTTAGTTATAGTTAAGAGTTTGGTGTTTTACCTTAGAGACTTAGCTTAGAGTTTTAGTTTAGTTTAGTTTTAGTTAAGAGTTTAGAGTTTTAGCTTTAGAGTATTATCTTAGAGTTTTTATTAGAGTTCTAGTTTAGTTTAGTTTTAGTTAAGAGTTTAGAATTTTTAGCTTAGAGTCTTAGTTTAGAGTTTTTTCTTGAAGTTCTAGTTTAGTTTAGAGTTTGAGTTTTAGAGTTTTAATTAGAGTTCTAGTTTAGTTTAGTTTTAGTTAAGAGTTTAGAGTTTTAGCTTAGAGTCTTAGCTTAGAGTTTTTGTTAGAGTTCTAGTTTGGTTTAGTTTTAGTCAAGAGTTTAGAGTTTTAGCTTAGAGTCTTAGCTTAGAGTTTTTGCTAGAGCTCTAGTTTAGTTTAGTTATAGTTAAGAGTTTGGAGTTTTACCTTAGAGACTTAGCTTAGAGTTTTAGTATAGTTTAGTTTTACTTAAGAGTTTAGAGTTTTAGCTTAGAGTCTCAGCTTAAAGTTTTTGTTAGAGTTCTAGTTTAGTTTAGTTATAGTTAAGAGTCTGGTGTTTTACCTTATAGACATAGCTTAGAGTTTTAGTTTAGTTTAGTTTTAGTTAATAGTTTAGAGTTTTAGCTTAGAGTCTTATCTTAGAGTTTTTATTAGAGTTCTAGTTTAGTTTAGTTTTAGTTAAGAGTATAGAGTTTTTAGCTTAGAGTCTTAGTTTAGAGTTTTTTGTTGAAGTTCTAGTTTAGTTTAGAGTTTTAGCTTAGACTTAGAGTTTCAATTAGAGCTATAGTTTCGTGTAGTTTTAGTTAAGAGTTTAGAGTTTTTATCTTAGAGTCTTTGCTTAGTTTTATTTATAGTTATAGTTTAATTTAGTTTTATCTAAGAATTTATAGTTTTAGCTTAGAGTCTTAGTTTAGAGTTTTTTTTAGAGTTGAATTTTATTTTAGTTACAGTTAAGAATTTAGATTTTTAGCTTAGAGTCATAGCTTAGAGTTTTACTTAAAGTTATAGTTTGTTCAAGTTTTAGTTAAGAGTTTTGAGTTTTAGCTGAGTCTTAGATTAGAGTTTTTGTTAGAGTTCTATTTTATTTTAGTTTTAGTTAAGATTTTAGAGTTTTTATATTAGATTATTAGATTATAGTTTTTTTTGAATTTCTAGTTTAGCTTTTTTTTAGTTTAGAGTTTTGATTTTTAGTTTAGTGTCTTATCAAGAAGTTTTTGCTTGATTGTATGCTTAGTTTTGTTTTAGATAATAGCTTTGAGTTTTTATCTAATAGTCCTAGCCCAGAGTTTTTATTAGAGTTCTATCTCCGTATATGTTCAGTTACACTGGCGGAGTGCTACCTACGAAAAAGAGATTTGAGTTCTAGTTTAGTTTTAGTTATGAGTTTAGAGTTTTTAGCTTAGAGCCTTAGCTTAGAGTTTTTGTTAGAGTTCTAGTCTAGTTTAGTTTTAGTTAAGAGTTTAGAGTTTTACCATAGAGTCATAGCTTAGAGTTCTAGTTAGTGTTGAAGTTTAGTTTAGTTATAGTTAAGAATTTAGAGTTTTAGCTTAGAGTCATAGCTTAGAGTTTTAATTAAAGTTGTAGTTTAGTTAAGTTTTAGTTAAGTTTAGAGTTTTAGCTTAGAGTCTTACCTTAGAGTTTTTTTTAGAGTTCGAGTTTAGTTTAGTTTTAGTTAAGAGTTCAGAGTTTTAGCTTAGAGTCATAGTTTAGAGTCTTAGTTAAAGTTATAGTTTAGCAAAGTTATAGTTAAGAGTTTAGTGTTTTTAGCTTAGAGTCTTAGCTTAGAGTTTTAGTTAGAGTTCTAGTTAAGTTTAGTTTTAGTTAAGAGTTTAGAGTTTTAGCTTAGAGTCTTAGCTTATAGTTTGTGTTAGAGTTCTAGTTAAGTTTAGTTTTAGTTAAGAGTTTAGAGTTTTAGCTTAGAGTCTTAGCTTATAGTTTGTGTTAGAGTTCTAGTTTAGTTTACTTCTAGTTAAGAGTTTAGAGTTTTATATCTTAGTGTTTTTATTAGAGTTCTAGTTTAGTTTAGTTTTAGTTAAGAGTTTAGAGTTTTTAGCTTAGAGTCTTAGTTTGGAGTTTTTTGTTGAAGTTCTAGTTTAGTTTAGAGTTTTAGCTTAGACTTAGAGTTTTAACTAGAGTTCTAGTTTAGTTTAGTTTTAGTTAAGAGTTTAGAGTTTCAGCTTAGAGTCTTAGCTTAGAGTTTTTTGTTAGAGTTCTAATTTGGTTTAGTTTTAGTTAATAGTTTAGAGTTTTATCTTAGAGTTTTAGCTTATAGTTTTTGTTAGAGTTCTAGTTTAGTTTATTTATAGTTAAGAGTTTGGAGTTTTGCCTTAGAGACTTAGCTTAAGTGTTTTAGTTTAGTTTTACTTAAGAGTTTAGAGTTTTAGCTTAGAGTCTCAGCTTAGAGTTTTTGTTAGAGTTCTAGTTTAGTTTAGTTTTAGTTAAGAGTTTAGTGTTTTTAGCTTAGAGTCTTAGTTTAGAGTTTTTGTTGAAGTTCTAGTTTAGTTTAGTTTAGAGTTTTTGCTTAGACATAGAGTTTTAATTAGAGTTCTAGTTTAGTTTAGTTTTAGTTCAGAGTTTAAAGTTTTTAGCTTAGAGTCTTTGCTTAATTTTATTTAGAGTTCTAGTTTAATTTAGTTTTAGCTAAGAATTTAGAGTTTTACCATAGAGTCTTAGCTTAGAGTTTTAGTTAGAGTTAAAGTTTAGTTTAGTTACAGTTAAGAATTTAGATCTTTAACTTAGAGTCATAGCTTAGAGTTTTACTTAAAGTTATAGTTTGGTTAAGTTTTAGTTAAGAGTTTCGAGTTTTAGCTAAGTCTTAGCTTAGAGTTTTTGTTAGAGTTCTAGTTTAGTTTAGTGTTAGTTAAGAGTTTAGAGTTTTACCTCAGAGTCTTAGCTTAGAGTTTTTGTTAGAGTTCTAGTTTAGTTTAATTTTAGTTAAGAATTTGATGTTTTACCATTGAGTTTCAGTTAGAGTTCTAGTTTAGTTTAGATATAGTTAAGCGTTTGGAGTTTTACCTTCGAGACTTAGCTTAGAGTTTTAGTTTAGTTTAGTTTTAGTTAAGAGTTTAGAGTTTTTAGCTTAGAGTCTTAGCATAGAGTTTTTGTTAGAGTGCTAGTCTAGTTTTGTTTTAGTTAAGAGTTTAGAGTTTTACCATAGAGTCTTAGCTTAGAGTTCTAGTTAGAGTTGAAGTTTAGTTTAGTTATAGTTAAGAATTTAGAGTTTTAGCTTAGAGTCATAGCTTAGAGTTTTACTTAAAGTTTTAGTTTAGTTAAGTTTTAGTTAAGAGTTTAGAGTTTTAGCTTAGAGTCTTAGCTTAGAGTTTTTGTTAGAGTTCTAGTTTAGTTTAGTTTTAGTTAAGAGTTTAGAGTTTTAGCATAGAGTCTTAGCTTAGAGTCTTAGTTAAAGTTATAGTTTAGCAAAGTTTTAGTTAGGAGTTTAGTGTTTTTAGCTTAGAGTCTTAGCTTATAGTTTTAGTTATATTTCTAGTTGAGTTTAGTTTTATTTAAGAGTTTAGAGTTTTAGCTTAGGGTTTTAGCTTATAATTTGTGTTAGAGTTCTAGTTTAGTTTAGTTATAGGTAAGAGTCTTTAGTTTTAAATTAGAGTCTTAGCTTAGAGTTTCTGTTAGAGTTCTAGTTTAGTTTACTTCTAGTTAAGAGTTTAGAGTTTTATATCTTAGTGTTTTTATTAGAGTTCTAGTTTAGTTTAGTTTTAGTTAAGAGTTTAGAGTTTTTAGCTTAGTGTCTTAGTTTAGAGTTTTTTGTTGAAGTTCTAGTTTAGTTTAGAGTTTTAGCTTAGACTTAGAGTTTTAATTAGAGTTCTAGTTTAGTTTAGTTTTAGTTAAGAGTTTAGAGTTTTAGCTTAGAGTCTTAGATTAGAGTTTTTGTTAGAGTTCTAGTTTAGTTTAGTTTTATTTAATAGTTTAGAGTTTTATCTTAGAGTATTAGTTTATATTTTTTTTTAGAGTTCTAGTTTAGTTTAGTTACAGTTAAGAATTTGGAGTTTTACCTTAGAGACTTAGCTTAGAGTTTTAGTTTAGTTTAGTTTTACTTAAGAGTTTAGAGTTTTAGCTTAGAGTCTCAGCTTAGAGTTTTTGTTAGAGTTCTAGTTTATTTTAGTTTTAGTTAAGAGTTTTAGCTTAGACTTAGAGTTTCAATTAGAGTTCTAGTCTGGTTTAGTTTTCGTTAAGGGTTTAAAGTTTTTGGCTTAGAGTCTTTGCTTAGTTTTATTTAGAGTTCCAGTTTAATTTAGTTTTAGCTAATAGTTTAGAGTTTTACCATAGAGTCTTAGCTTAGAGTTTTAGTTAGAGTTAAAGTTTAGTTTAGTTAAAGTTAAGAATTTAGATCTTTAGCTTACAGTCATAGCTTAGAGTTTTACTTAAAGTTACAGTTTGGTTAAGTTTTAGTTAAGAGTTTCAAGTTTTAGCTAAGTCTTAGCTTAGAGTTTTTGTTAGAGTTCTAGTTTAGTTTAGTTTTAGTTAAGAGTTTAGAGTTTTACCTCAGAGTCTTAGCTTAGAGTTTTTGTTAGAGTTCTAGTTTAGTTTAATTTTAGGTAAGAACTTGATGTTTTACCATTGAGTTTAAGTTAGAGTTCTAGTTTAGTTTACTTTTAGTTAAGAGTTTAGTGTTTTACCTTAGAGTCTTAGCTTAGAGTTTTAGTTAGAGTTCTAGTTTAGTTTAGTTTTAGTTATGAGTTTAGAATTTTAGCTTAGAGTTTTAACTTAGAGTTTTTGCTAGAGTTCTAGTTTATTTTAGTTTTAGTTAAGAG
The DNA here is from genome assembly GCF_049724085.1 of Artemia sp. Qi Xiang Cuo. Taxonomy (NCBI): domain Eukaryota; kingdom Metazoa; phylum Arthropoda; class Branchiopoda; order Anostraca; family Artemiidae; genus Artemia; species Artemia sp. Qi Xiang Cuo. The sequence continues at coordinate 70,134,926 of NC_142796.1, read as the reverse complement.
TTTAGAGTTCTTAGCTTAGAGTCTTAGCTTAGAGTTTTTGTTGAAGTTCTAGTTTAATTTAGTTTTATTTAATAGTTTAGATTTTTAACTTATAGTATTTGCTTATATTTTTTTTGAGAGTTGTATTTTAGTTTATTTATAGTTCAGAGTTGAGAGTTTTATCTTAGAGTCTTAGCTTAGAATGTTTGTTATAGTTGTAGTTTGGTTTATATATGGTTCATCGTTTGTAGTTTTAAATTCGAGACTTAGATTAAATTTTAATTTTAGTTTAGTTTTAGTTAAGTTTAGTTTTAGTTAAGAGTTTAGAGTTTTTTAGCATAGAGTCTTAGCTTAGAGTTTTTGTTAGAGTTCTAGTTTAGGGTAGTTTTAGTTAAGAGTTTGGTGTTTTACCTTAGAGTCATTGCTTAGAGTCTTAGCTTAGAGTTATAGTTTAGTTTAGTTTTAGTTAAGAGTTTAGAGTTTTTTAGCTTAGAGTCTTAGCTTAGAGTTTTTGTTAGAGTTTTAGTTTAGTTTAGTTTTAGTTAAGAGTTTGGTGTTTTACCTTAGAGTCATAGATTATATTTTTAGTTAGAGTTCTAGTTTAGTTTAGTTTTAGTTAAGAGTTTATATTTTTAGCTTAGAGTCTTAGCTTAGAGTTTTTGTTAGAGTTCTAGTTTAGTTTAGTTTTAGTTAAGACTTTAGAGTTTTTAGCTTAGAGTCTTAGCTTAGAGTTTTTGTTGAAGCTCTAGTTTAGTTTATTTTTAGTTAAGAGTTTATAGTTTTAGCTTAGAGTCCTAGCTTAGAGTTTTTGTTAGAGTTTTAGTTTAGTTTAGTTTTAGTTAAGAGTTCCGAGTTTTAGCTTAGAGTCTTAGCTTAGAGTTATGGTAAGAGATGAAGTTAAGTTTAGTTATAGTTAATAATATAGATTTTTTAGCTTAGAGTCATAGTTTAGAGTTTTTGTTAGAGTTCTAATTTAGCTTAGTTAAGAGTTTAGAGTCTTATCATAGAATCATATCTTAGCATTTTTGTTGTAGTTGACGTTTAGTTAAGTCATAGTTAAGAAGTAGAGTTTTAATCAGATATTTAAATCATAGAGTTTCGAATAGATTTATTGTATTTTTTGGTTTTAGTTATTATTTTAGAGTTCTGCCATATAGTCATTCTATAGAGTTGTTGAAGCTCTAGTTTAGTTTAGTTAATAGTTTAGAGTTCGAAATTGTTGTCTTAGATTAGAGGTTTAATTAGAGTTGAAGTTTAGTTTAGTTATAGTTAAAGGTTTAGAGTTTTAGCTTGGAGTCTTAGCTCAGAGTTTTAGTTACAGTTCTAGCATAGTTTAGTTTTAGTTAAGAGTTTAGTGTTTTACCTTAAAGTCTTAGCTTAGAGTTTTATTTAGAGTTCTAGTTCTAGTTTAGTTTTAGCTATGAGTTTTGAGTTCTACCTTAAAGTTTTTGATTAGAGTTATAGTTAGGGTTGTAGTTTCGTGTAGTTTAGTTATAGTTAAGAGTTTATAGTTTTAGCTTAGAGTCTTAGCTTAGAGTTTTAGTTAGAGTTATTGTTTAGTTTAGTTATAGTTAAGAGTTATAGCTTAGAGGTTTAGCCTAGAATCTTAGATTAGAGATTTAGTTAGAGTTGAAGTTTAGTCTAAACTAGCATAACCACAAAATTACACAATATTGTTGAAGTTTAGTTATAGTTAAGGGTTTAGAGTTTTAGCTTGGAGTCTTAGCTTAGAGTTTTAGTTAGAGTTCTAGCTTAGTTTAGTTTCAGTTAAGAGTTTAGAGTTTTCCTTAAAGTCTTAGCTTAGAGTTCTATTTAGAGTTCTAGTTTAGTTTAGTTTTAGTTATGAGTTTTGAGTTTTACCTTAAAGTTTTAGATTAGAGTTTTATTTAGAGTTGAAGTTTCGTTCAGTTTAGTTACAGTTAAGAGTGTATAGTTTTAGCTTAGAGTCTTAGCTTAGAGTTTTAGTTAGAGTTATTGTTTAGTTTAGCTTTAGTTAAGAATTTTAGCTTAGAGGTTTAGCCTAGATTCATAGCTTAGAGATTTAGTTAGAGTTGAAGTTTAGTCTAAACTAGCATAACCACAAAATTACACAATATTGCATAGAAATACCAAAACCATAGGTTAGATTAGGTTAGGTTAGGTTAGAGCTTAGGTTTCTCCACGTTTAAGTTAGGTTAGATTAGGTTAGCTTATCATGTGCGCTCATGATAAGCTAACCTAATCTAACTGGTACAAAGTTGACATGGGGGGATTTTCCGGCAAGTATGGTTAGGTTAGGTTAGATCAAGTTAGGTTAGGTTAAGTTAGGTTATGTTAGGTTAGCCTACGTACGCGCGCGTACGTAGGCTAACCTAACCAATAACCTAACAAAACTGCAAAATATTTCTATCTATTCTATTCTGATCTGCAGATAGGAGTTTCATTAAATCAATATTAAAATCACCCATAACTAAATAAGGAGTATTAAGACTAGCTAATTTATCCAACATACTTTCAAAATGATTTTTAAATTCTATATTGCTGGATGACGGAGTACGGTAAATAACTGCAATTAAAAGCTTCCGATTTTTTGGAAAAGAGCATTCAACTACACAAGATTCAAAAATCATTTCAATATTCATTGGCAAAAAATCAATCCTTATACGTGCTGGTATGCAATTTTTAATCAAAACACCTAGACCCCCTTGTTTTTGTCTTTTCCGACCGATGTGAAAAAATTGGTAATCTTTTACATGTATATTTTCAATTGAAAAATCATCTAAAAAAGTTTCACATAGGCCTAATATATCTGTATCTGAATCCGACAAAAAAGTTTCAATCACATCCTGCGCAGTCCTCCAACCCCGGCAATTCCAAAACGACATCCTACTTGTATTTACATTTTTTCTTACCAGCTCATTCATAAATATATATTGATTTTTTGGGATATCAAAATTACTAGAAGTATCTTCATCATCACCAGCTACAATAGTTTGAAAAATTGACTGAAATGAAAGAGAATTCCGCTCAAATTCTTTTAACCTTGATGATTGAATTTCACGATTATCTCTATCCATTATCAAATATTAACCCCACTTTAAGAGAAACCACACCATGCCCCAAAAGACCAGCAAACCATAATAAAAAATAACAATTAAAAAACCAAAACAAAAAAAAAGTAATCTCCATTCCAAGTCGTTTTCCCTCAGTACGACTAATCTGCGCAACTTTTAATTTAGAAACATAAATATCTTCATCAAAACCAAAAAACACTACTACTGTTTCCAGGCCTAGTATCACTGAAAGCCAAGACCAATCCATAAGAACTCCAATCACAACCCGGCACGCTCCGCACCGCGCTATACATTATACACAATTAATACTTTTTCTCATTTTGTTTTTTTTTACATTATTCCATCCACAACATCTTTTTAAAAAAAGAAAGATAAAAAAACACGAGACAACATTACTTCATACCAATATGCTATCACAAAAAAAAACACAAAGAAGTAAAAGCACAACAAAATAATAACTCAAAACCATATTAAACTAAAATAATTAATATAAATATAAATATGACAACCTGCCTAGCATTGCATAGGCCCACCTCGAGGATTTATCGGCACTGACAATTCAGGAATCACGTCATTCACGGAGAAAGAAACACGCAGGCCATTTGGCCGATCAAAACCAAGGAGAGGTGGAACCGATTTTGTTACCCATAGCTTGAATACCACAATCAGCAAGCTTTGATCTTTTTTCAATTAGCCGTTTTCTAATATCTCTCACTGCCGTCGGAGCATCATCACTAAGATAAATATCTTTATGACCGCAAATAGTCTTTCCTTTTTACTCTGTTTCAGAATCGTTATTTTTTCTTCTTTAGACCGAACAGTAACTTTAAAATATCTACGCTCTTTTTTCACTTCTGTAACAGCAAATTCTGGGGTCTCGTTTACACCTAGTCCTTCTTCACAAACAGTTTTGAAAATCGCTTTAGCTTCCTCTTTATTATCGCAAGGTACATTCCAAACCACTATATTTTTCTCATTCATTCTATACTCGCAATGCATTAACCGATTTTTCAACTGATTATTTTCTTCACGGAGAAACACTGACTTAGCTGTAACAACACTAATCTGTGATTTTACATTTATTATTTCATTCTCAGTAGCCGCCACATGGGTCTGGATCGTCGAAAATTGCTGCGATTGGCCAGATAGCGCTTCCTCAAGCGATTTGACCCGGGTTTCCAGAGATTTGAACTGGTCCGTGATACCGTCAAGCTTTTTTCCATTGTCTTTCACTATAGTTAGAATTTCAGAAAAGCTCCGAGCCAGCGTCGAAATTGACAAAGTTTCTCCCTCCTTAGGTGAAGATGACGAATAATCATTTTGATCCTCTTCGAATGAGACTTCTTTACGGTTTCTTTTATTTCGCCTCATGAATAAGCAGCAATTAAAAAAAATGGACAAATAGTCTTACCTCAGCCGGCAACGATTGTTTATCCACGATGTTGCTAGCGTGCAGTGCTTTTAGCCGTTTGGCACGGCAAACACCTTTTCCAACGTCGGTAATCAAAGGCTCTGTTTATAATGACTCAAATCCAATCCTCTTTTACTCCATGCAATTCTTCAGTTCAAAGCAATAATCACACACCAAAAAATTTTCTTTCATCAATTCAAAACATTAATCTCACAAGCTATTTCACTCTTCAGCCAAAACTACCGCAGGCACGGAGCGCCTAAGGTGTTACTCGTTCGGGGAATGAATCATGACTGAAAGACTCTAAGCTAAAAACTTTAAACTCTGAACTAAAATTAAACTAAACTAGAACTCTAATTAAAACTCTATGTCTAAGCAAAAACTCTAAACTAAACTAAACTAGAACTTCAACATAAACTCTAAACTAAGACTCTAAGCTAAAAACACTAAACTCTTAACTAAAACTAAACTAAACTAGAACTCTAACAAAAACTCTAAGCTGAGACTCTAAGCTAAAACTCTAAACTCTTAAGTAAAACTAAACTAAACTAAAATACTTAAGACAAGTATATAATGTAAAACTCCAAATTCCTAACTAAAGATAAACTAAACTAGAACTATAACAAAAAATCTAAGCTATGACTAAAAGTTAAAACACTAAACTCTTAACCATAACTACACTAAACTAGAACTCTAACAAAAACTCTAAGATAAGAGTCTAAGGTAAAACTCTAAACTCTTAACTAAAACTAAACTAGACTGGAAATCTAATTAAAACTCTAAGTCTAAGCTAAAACTCTAAACTAAACTGGAACTTCAACAAAAAACTCCAAACTAAGACACTAAGCTAAAAACTCTAAACTCTGAACTAAAACTAAACTAAACTAGAACTCTAATAAAAACACTAATATATAAAACTCCAAACTCTTAATTATAAGTAAACTAAACTAGAACTATAACAGAAACTCTAAGCTAAGACTAAGTTAAAACTCTAAACTCTTAACTAGAAGTAAACTAAACTAGAACTCTAACACAAACTATAAGCTAAGACTCTAATACAAAACTCTAGACTCTTAACTAAAACAAAGGTCAACTATAACTCTAACTAAAACTTTAAGCTAAGACTCTAAGCTAAAGACACTAAAATCCTAACTATAACTTTGCTAAACTATAACTTTAACTAAGACTCTAAACTAAGACTCTAAGCTAAAACTCTAAACTCTTAACTAAAACTAAACTAAACTCGAACTCTAACAAAAACTCTAAGGTAAGACTCTAAGCTAAAACTCTAAACTTAACTAAAACTTAACTAAACTACAACTTTAATTAAAACTCTAAGATATGACTCTAAGCTAAAACTCTAAATTCTTAACTATAACTAAACTAAACTTCAACAATAACTATAACTCTAATCTATGACTCTATGGTAAAACTCTAAACTCTTAACTAAAACTAAACTAGACTAGAACTCTAACAAAACTCTATACTAAGACTCTAAGATAAAAACTCTAAACTCTTAACTAAAACTAAACTAAACTAAAACTCTAAGCTAAGTCTCGAAGGTAAAACTCCAAACGCTTAACTATATCTAAACTAAACTAGAACTCTAACAAAAACTCTAAGCTAAGACTCTAAGCTAAAACTCTAACTCTTAACTATTACTAAACCAAACTTCAACTCTAACAAAAACTCTAAGCTAAGACTCTAAGCTAAAACTCTAAACTATTAACTAAAACTAAACTAAACTAGAACAACAACAAAAACTCTAAGCTAAGACTCTAAGATAAAAACTCTAAAAACTAAAATAAAACTAAAAAAAAATAGAACTCAAACAAAAACTCTAAGCTAAGACTCAGCTAAAACTTAAAACTCTTAACTAAAACTTAACCAAACTATAACTTTAAGTAAAACTCTAAGCTATGACTCTAAGCTAAAAATCTAAATTCTTAACTTTAACTAAAATAAAACTTAACTCAAGAAAAAACTATAAACTAAGACTATAAGATAAAACTATAAACTCTTATATAAAACTAAATTAAACTATAACTATAAATATAACTAATATAAGAATCAAATATAAAAAATCTAAACTCTTTACTCAACCTAAACTAAGCTAGAGCTAAGATTGAAAATCTAAGTCTAAGCTAAAACTCTAAACTAAACTAAAACTTCAACAAAAAACTCTAAACTATGACTCTAAGCTAAAAACTCTATACTCTTAGCTAAAACTAAGCTAAACTAGAACTCTAATAAAAACTCTGAGATAGTACTCTAAGCTAAAACTCTAAACTCTTAAATAAAACTAAACTAAACTAAAACTCTAAGCTATGTCTCTAGGGTAAAACACCAGACTCTTAACTAGAACTCTAACAAAAACTTTAAGCTGAGACTCTAAGCTAAAACTCTAAACTCTTAAGTAAAACTAAACTAAACTAAAACTCTAAGCTAAGTCTCTAAGGTAAAACTCCAAACTCTTAACTATAACTAAACTAAACTAGAGCTCTAGCAAAAACTCTAAGCTAAGACTCTAAGCTAAAACTCTTAACTAAAACTAAACCAAACTAGAACTCTAACAAAAACTCTAAGCTAAGACTCTAAGCTAAAACTCTAAACTCTTAACTAAAACTAAACTAAACTAGAACTCTAATTAAAACTCTACGTCTAAGCTAAAACTCTAAACTAAACTAGAACTTCAACAAAAAACTCTAAACTAAGACTCTAAGCTAAAAACTCTAAACTCTTAACTAAAACTAAACTAAACTAGAACTCTAATAAAACTCTAAGATAAGAATCTAAGATAAAACTCTAAACTCTTAAGTAAAACTAAACTAAACTAAAACTCGAGGCTAAATCTCTAAAGTAAAACATTAAACTCTTAACTATAGCTATACTAAACTAGAACTCTAACAAATACTCTAAGCTACGACTCTAAGCTAAAAACTCGAGATTCTTAACTAAAACTAAACTAAACTAAAACTCTAAGCTAAGTCTCGAAGGTAAAACTCCAAACAGCTTAACTATATCTAAACTAAACTAGAACTCTAACAAAAACTCTAAGCTAAGACTCTAAGATAAAACTCTAAACTCTTAACTATTACTAAACTAAACTTCAACTCTAACAAAAACTCTAATCTAAGACTCTAAGCTAAAACTCTAAACTATTAACTAAAACTAAACTAAACTAGAAATTCAACAAAAACTCTAATCTAAGAATATAATCTAAAAAATCTAAAATATTAAATAAAACTAAAATAAAATAGAAATCTAACAAAAACTCTAAGCTAAGACTCAGCTAAAACTCAAAACTCTTAACTAAAACTTGACCAAACTATAACTTTAAGTAAAACTCTAAGCTATGACTCTAAGCTAAAAATCTAAATTCTTAACTGTAACTAAACTAAAATTTAACTCTAACAAAAACTCTAAACTAAGACTCTAAGCTAAAACTCTAAACTCCTAGCTAAAACTAAATTAAACTAGAACTCTAAATAAAACTAAGCAAAGACTCTAAGCTAAAAACTCTAAACTCTTAACTAAAACTAAACGAAACTATAGCTCTGATTGAAACTCTAAGTCTAAGCTAAAACTCTAAACTAAACTAGAACTTCAACAAAAAACTCTAAACTAAGACTCTAAGCTAAAAACTCTAAACTCTTAACTAAAACTAAACTAAACTAGAACTCTAATAAAAACTCTGAGATAAGACTCTAAGCTAAAACTCTAAACTCTTAAGTAAAACTAAACTAAACTAAAACTCTAAGCTATGTCTCTAGGGTAAAACACCAGACTCTTAACTATAACTAAACTAAACTAGAACTCTAACGAAAACTCTAAGCTGAGACTCTAAGCTAAAACTCTAAACTCTTAAGTAAAACTAAACTAAACTAAAACTCTAATAAAATTCTATAAGTTAAAACTCAAAAATAATAAATGTACCTAAAATAAACTAGAGATCTAGCAAAAACTATAAGATAAGACTCTAAACTAAAACTCTAAACTCTTGACTGAAACTAAAACAAACAAGAACTCTAACAAAAACTCTTAGCTAAGACTCTAAGCTAAAACTCTAAACTCTTAACTAAAACTAAACTAAACTAGAACTCTAATTAAAACTCTAAGTCTAAGCTAAAACTTAAACTAAACTAGAACTTCAACAAAAAACTCTAAACTAAGACTCTAAGCTAAAAATTTTAAACTCTTAACTAAAACTAAACTAAACTAGAACTCTAATAAAAACTCTAAGATAAGACTCTAAGCTAAAACTCTAAACTCTTAACTAAAACTAAACTAAACTAAAACTCTAAGCTAAGTCTCTATGGTAAAACACTAAACTCTTAACTATAACTAAATTAAAGTAGAACTCTAACGAAAACTCTAAGCTAAGACTCTAAGCTAAAACTCTAAAATCTTGACTATTACTAATATAAACTAGAACTCTAACAAAAACTATAAGCTAAGACTCTAAGCTAAAACTCTAAACTCTTAACTAGAAGTAAACTAAACTAGAACTCTAACAGAAACTCTAAGCTAAGACTCTAAGCTAAAAACTCGAGAATCTTAACTAAAAATAAAATAAACTAGAACTCTAACACAAACTATAAGCTAAGACTCTAAGCTAAAATTCTAAACTCTTAACTAAAACTAAACTGAACTAGAGCTCTAGCTAAAACTCTAAGCTATGAATCTAAGGTAAAACTCTAAACTCTTAACTATAACTTTACTAAACTATAACTTTAACTAAAACTCTAAGCTATGATTATAAGCTAAAACTCTAAATACTTATATATAACTAAACTACACTAGAACTCTAACTAAAACTCTAAGCTAAGACCCTAAGTTAAAACCCTAAACTCTTAACTAAAACTGAACTAGAACTCTAACAAAAACTCCAAGCTAAAACTCTAAACTCCTAGATATTACTAAACTAAACTAGAACTCTAACACAAACTATAAGCTAAGACTCTAATATAAAACTCTAAACTCTTAACTAGAACTAAACTAAACTAGAACTCTAACAGAAACTCTAAGCTAAGACTCTAAGCTAAAAACTCGAGACTCTTAACTATAACTAAACTAAACTAGAACTCTAACACAAACTATAAGCTAAGACTCTAAGCTAAAACTCTAAACTCTTAACTAAAACTAAACTGAACTAGAACTCTAACTAAAACTCTAAGCTATGACTCTAAGGTAAAACTCTAAACTCTTAACTATAACTTTACTAAACTAGAACTTTAACTAGAACTCTAAGCTATAACTCTAAGCTAAAACTCTAAATTCTTAGCTATAACTAAACTAAACTAGAACTCTAACTAAAACTCTAAGCTAAGACTCTAAGGTAAAACTCTAAACTCTTAACTAAAACTAAACTAGAACTCTAACAACAACTCTAAGGTAAGACTCTAAGCTAAAACTCGAAACTCTTAACTAAAACTTAACTAAACTTCAACTCTAACTATAACTCTAAGCTAAGACTATATGGTAAAACTCGAAAATATTAAATAAAACTTAACTAAACTTTAACTCTAACTAAAACTCTAATATAATAATATAATCTAAAACTCTAAACTCTTAACTAAAACTAAACTAAACTATAAATCTAAAAAAAACTGTAAGCTAAGACTCTAGGATAAAAAACTCTAAACTCTTAGCTAAAACTAAACTAAACGAAAACTAAGCTAAGACTCTATGCTAAAACTCTAAACTCTTAACTATTACTAAACTAAACTTCAACTTTAACAAAAACTCTAAGCTAAGACTCTAAGCTATTTGGCCAGGGGCTTCCTTCGGGGTCGGGGTAGGGGGATCGGGGCCCTTTGGGGTTGGGGTATAGGACATCACACCACTGTTTAAATAGAACTTGTGTATTATAACGACCACACTCAAAACCTCTTCTAAAACATCTTCTATAATCATCTTTTATAATATCTCTAACTGTTTCGCCGAAATAATTCCCTAAAATGTTTAAAACGGTTTCGCCCAAATAATCCCCTAAAAGTAATTTCTGCGTGTTCCTATTGTTTTGGCATCCCTGCGCTGTCACATTTGAAATTTATAGGAAACCCTTTTCCCGCGTTAATCTCTTCATCTCATAAATGTTCCTAGCTACACTGTTAAGGTTTCGTTAGAATATCAATTTATCTCTCCGACTTAAAGATCAGTGAAGCCGTATTTAAAAATAGAATTTTTATCTCTTTAGACTCCCGCATAATTCCAAGATAACAAGTGATGTCATTTCTAATTCCTGACACTAAAGATCAATGAAGCCCTATTTAAAAATAGAATATTCATTTTTCTCTCTGACCTAAAGAACGTTTATCCCTCAGACCTAAGATCAAAGAAGCCATACTTGTTTCTTTATTCCCCTTTTCGTAAATCAATAATTCCCCTAGCGATTATGTAAATCAAGTTCTCAGGTTAGGTTAGCCTAAAGATCAAAGAAGCCTTGTTTGTTTCTCAATTCCCCCTTCGTGAACCAATAATTCCCCCGCCGATTATGTAAATCAAGTTCTCAGGTTAGGTTAGTCTAAAGATCAATGAAGCCATGTTTGTTTCTTAATTCCCCTTCGTGAATCAATAATTTTCCCGCCGATTATGTAAATCAATTTCTCAGGTTAGGTTAGCCAAACAACAATGAAGCCATGTTTGTTTCTTAATTCCCCTTTCGTGAATCAATACATTTCCCTAGCGATTATGTAAATCAATTTCTCAGGTTAGGCTAACCAAACAACAAAGAAGCCATGTTTGTTTCTTAATTCTCCTTTCGTAAATCAATACATTCCCCTAGCGATTATGCAATCAATTTCTCAGAAATCCATCTCCCCGAGGGACTCTATGCCGAACAACAAAGAAGCCATGTTTGTTTCTTAATTCCCCTTTCGTAAATCAATACATTCCCCTAGCGATTATGTAAATCAAGTTCTCGTTAATTCACTTCCCCCTCGAGTACTAGTTCAATACATTGCCCCTAACCTGATAAATTTATTTACATAATCGGCGGGGGACTGTATTGATTCACGAAGGGGGAATTGCACATAGAAACAACAAATAAATTGACCTTGGAAAAAGAGGTTATTGACCGATTACGCAATCTTTCTCCCTAGGGACTCTATGCCCATATATGGTGTACTAACACGAGATACATTCTTTTGATAACCGAATTTTGTACTGTTCGGACCTTTATAATCGCAGAATTGAACTTGATTTAGAGAAACTAATCATTGACATAGAAGGGGGATTGTGCCAAGCTACATTAGCCTCTGTCATTTTGGAGCTGCAATGAGTTGTCAGAAGTAGTACTAGTATGATTACTTTAAAATCCCTGAAAAAAAAAAAATTGTAATGCTTCTTTAAGACTTATCATAGTAGAAAACCCCTAATTTTTCGCCTTATTCAACTTGTAATCACGTGTCAGTCTGTGGAAAACAAAACTTACAATTAGTTGCTTCAAAAGTTTCGTTACTAGTTCATAATCATAAGCGGTTAAACACTTGAAATTGGCTCTGTTGATAAGAGATTCGGGATCAAAGTTTGGACAATTATACTCATCAATGGATGAGGCTTCGTTAGCTAATATGCCAATACATCGACCATGGAACCATTCCTGACATTTATCACAGCAAATGTAAAACCTAAAATGAGAAAAAATTGTTTTCTATGATTTGAGAAATAAATAGCTTAAGTTAATCAGTTTTCATACACTTGTACAACTGAGTGACCAAGTTGCTAAATTTACAAACTCCTTTTAAAAGGATAAAGTGACACTGAATTTCATGTCCAGGAAAGGGATCAAATGAAGCTTCTAAATAATTGCTAAGATCACACTGGCTATGCATGACAAAATAAAAAAAAACAAAAAAAACAAGGTTATTTTCAGCCACTGAAAAAATTACAGGAAATATTCTCGTTTTATCTTCTTGACAATTTTCTTCATGAAGCATCTCTTTACTCAAGATAAAGACATTTTTCTTGTATAAAAAAAATTAAGTTTTTGCATAGGCTGATGAACATACAGACATGATAACACGCATTTCTGTAAAATTTCGAAAGCAATAGTACTGATCTCAAGAGTATCAATTCCAAACACACCTCTAATACACTAGGTTCTTTTTTTTTTATTTTTTAGACTCTAAACTCTATACTCTGTCTTTCCCTGCTACCCCATATGGGCTTAGGTTTGTTATTAAATAAAAAAAACAAGTTTTTTAAACTGAAAGTAAGGAGCGACATTAAAACTTAAAACGAACAGAAATTATTCCGTATATGAAAGCGGCTGTCCCCTCCTCAACGCCTCGCTCTTTACGCTGATTTTTTTTTTATTGTTTTAAAAAATAAAGTTGTGATACAGAGTCAAACTTTAGCGTAAACAGCGAGGCGTTGAGGAGGGGACATCCCCTTTCATATACGGAATAATTTCTGTTCGTCTTAAGTTTTAATGTAGCTCCTTACTTTCAGTCTAAAAAATTTGTTTTTTTTTATTTAATTTTTGATCATTTTTTAGTTAATGCAGCTTTTATTTTGGCTCACCGTCATTGAATAAGTAAACAAAATTTGCATCAAAATTTTACTTTTGTTTTTCTAAATTGATGTCTCTAAATTTGTTTATGACGTAATTTACAAATTAACTTACGTAACTAACTTCTATATTCGTATATTTTTCTTCTGGTAAAACATACAAAGTTGCAGATTTTTGCAGATATGAGCTTGAAACCTATGTAATAGGGTTTTCTGATACGCTGAATCTGACGGTGTGATTTTCATTAAAATTCTTTCACTTGTAGGGATGTTTCCCCCCTCTTTCAAAAAATCGGGTAAATTTTCTCAGGCTCGTAGCCTTTGATGAGTAATACTAAACTTAATAAAATTTATATATTTAGAATCAGCATTATAAACACATTCTTTTGATACATTTATTGACATCAAAATTCCGTTTTAAAAGTTTGGATTACTATTGAGCCGTATCGCTTGTTTTTTTATTGTTTTTTTTTATTACGTCTATGTTATTACGTACATGAGGGGGTTCTCACCTAAGTCAATACAATACTCTTTACGTTAAAAGTTAAAAAAAAAATTTGATTCACAACCCCCTAAATAAAAAAGGCCGTTTAACTAGAATATATAGCTCTTTTGAAAGCACTAAAAAAAAACTGTAGTGCAAAGAGCGAGGTATTGACTTGGGGGAGAACCCCCTCACATACGTTATAATTTCTGTTCGTTTTAAGTTCTAATATTCCTTCTTACATTTCAGTTGAAAAAAACTTCTTCTTTTTTTTATTTAATTTCTGATCGTTTTTTAAATAATGCTTGGAAATCCGGCGCCCCCTTCATAGAAATGTCCCTTACCCCAAAGAAACATCCTCCACGGAAATATTCTCCAGACTAACCCCCTCCTCTAGCCCCCCCTCCAGAACAAATCCTTCCTGAAAATGGTTTTATAGTTCCCAATAACCATTAAATAATGCTGGCAAGTCCGGCGCCCCCTTCATGGCAATTTCCCTTCCCCATGAAAACTTCCTTCATGAACAGATCCTCCAACATAACCACCGACCCACCCTTCCCTCCCACTACCAGAAAAAAACCTCCTGAAAACTTCTGTATACTTCCCAATAACCAATACTATATGTTAACATTGGGTAAAGTTCATAAATATTAGCCCTCTCTCTGGGAACTTCGGGAGATTAAGTCATCTTAAAAGACATATTTATCATATTTTTGACCATGCTGAACAAAGTAGCTATCTCACAATTTTGATTGGGTGACTTTGGTAAAAAATAAGCGTGGGAGGGGGCCTAGTTGCCCTCAAATTTATTTTGTCTCTTAAAATGGGAACCATGGATTTTAATGTTTGTTCGAAAGAAACCTCTTACAATTTTCTAGGACTACTGTTTTAAGACAATCAACCCTGGGGAAAAAAACAAACAAACAAACAAACAAATAAACACACATACGTAATGTTTCTTCCGGCAAAAAATGTGAAATTCCACATTTTTGCAGATAGGAGCTTTAAAACTCTACCGTAGGGTTCTCTGATACTCTGAATCTGATTGTCGGCATTTCATTAAGGTCCTATAACTTTTAGAGGGTTTATCCCCCTTATTTCGAAAATCAGGCAAATTTTCTCAGGCGCGTAACTTTTGATGGGTAGCACTAAACTTGATGAAAAATATATATTTTAAATCAGCATTGAAATTTGATTCTTTTGATATATCTATTGGTATCAAAAACCCGTTTTCTAGAGTTTCGGTTACCATTGAGCCGGGTCGCTCCTTACTTACAGTTCGTTACCACGAACTGTTTGAAAATACAAATAATTTGTCAGTACTGGTAACCATAGAAACGAAAAAGCCTAACAAATTCGGTATATTCGCTATCTTGTTTTGTCATTCAATTCCACAGTTTATTTGGGCGTAGAGGTACTTCTTTGAATTTGACTATTTAACATTTGTTCATCTATTTTTCTTGTAAACTAATGTCTAGAATAAATGAACAACAGACAAAAACCAACCTAAAAGTTCAAAATCTTGACTTATAACAGCTAAACCTTGGAAAAAAGAATAGACCTTTTCATAGACCTGAAAAATATTTCAGGCCATTCAATTTGTCCCAAGAAGATGGACCCATTCAGATATACATTTGATGAATGTGGGGAGTCCCACTATGTGTATGCTCGCTTCTTGTCTTTTAGGAAGGAATTTGTCTTCTTGTTTTTAGGAAGAAGAAAATGAAATCTATTTTAAAATGTGCCTTCACGAGTTCTCTCTTTTGTCTGTTTTATTGGCTCCGTCACTTTCGCTTCTTAATGGGCCGTAAGTGACATTAATCACAGGCTAAAGTCTGAATGTGATTAAAAAAAAAACTAGATCTTTTTTAACAGAAAGTAAGCAGCAACATTAAAACTTAAAAATAACAGAAATTATTCCGTATATAAAAGGGCTGTCCCCTCCTCAACGCCTCCCTCTTTACGATAAATTTTGACTTTTTGTCACAACTCTACTTTTTAAAACAAACAAAACTAACGTAAAGAGCGAGAAATTGAGAAGGGGACAGCCCCTTTGATGATAGCTGTCCCCTCCTCAACGCCTCCCTCTTAACGATAAATTTTGACTTTTTGTCACAACTCTACTTTTTAAAAAAAACAAAACTAGCTTAAAGAGCGAGAACTTGAGGAGGGGAGAGCCCCATTGATGAGGGCTGTCCCCTCCTCAACGCCTCCCTCTTTACGCTAAAGTTTGACTTTTTGTCACAACTCTACTTTTTAAAACAAACAAAACTAGCGTAAAGAGGGAGGAGTTGAGGAGGGGACAGCCCCTTTGATGAGGGCTGTCCCCTCCTCAACGCCTCCCTCTTTACGCAAAAGTTTGACTTTTTGTCACAACTCTACTTTTTAAAACAAACAAAACTAGCGTAAAGAGCGAGAAATTGAGGAGGGGACAGTCCCTTTGATATACCAAATAATTTATGTTTGTTTTAAGTTTTAATGTCGCTCCTTACTTTCAGTAAAAAAAACTTGATTTTTTAAAAAATTTGATTTCTGAACGTTTTTTAACTAATGCAGGTTCGAATTTGGCTCACCGTACATGGAAAATTAAAACAAAATTTGTATATTGATTTTGGCGGATTTATTCCGGATATGAAGGGTAGCACCCTCCTCAATGCCTTGCTCTTTACGCTAAAGCTGTTAGAACTTTTAAAAAAGCTTCCTATTTTAATTAAACGGCCACCCTGTTTCAATTTTTGTCAACAGTCAAACTTTAGCGTAAAGAATAAAGTATTAAGAAGGGGGAATCCCTTCATATATGGAATAATTTCTAATCGTTTTTCAAATAATGCCGGTAAATCTGGCTCAGCCTTTTTGAAATATACCCCTCCCCCTCACGGGAAACTCCTCCGTGGAAATTCCATCCAACGTAAAGTGTACCCCTCCCCCCCCCCCCCCCTGCGTCAACTTTCCTCCAGACAGTCTCATTCTCGCTAAGAATCTCCCGTTCCTGTAAAATTGCTTTTTGATCGGACCATTTTGGGGAAAAATGGGCTTGGGAGGAGGCCCAGTTGCCCTCCAATCTTTTTGGTCACTTAAAAAAGACAATAGAAGTTTCAATTTCCGTTCAAACGAGCCATCTTCCGATATTCTAGGATCATTGGATCAATGCTACTACCTCTGAAAAAAAAAAAAAACGGATCTGTGATCTTTCTTCTGGCAAAAAAAAACAAAATTCCACATTTTCAGAGATAGGAGCCTGAAACTTCTCTAGTAGGATTCTCTGATATGCTGAATCTGGATGTGTGATTTTCATTAGTATTCTATAACTTTTAGGAGGTGTTTCCCCTTTTATCGAAAATAAAACAAATTTTCAGACTCCTAAACTTTAAATGGTAAGACTAAACTTAATGAAATTGATACATTTGAAATGAGCATGAAAATCCGACTTTTTTGATAAATCTAACGAAGCGTAAACTTAAAGTCGTGAATAATTATATTTATCAGGCGCTTATTAAAAATCAACATTATTCATTGAAAATTAAAAATCCATTCGCAATATCCAAACTCCTCCGGAAAGAGCTCAAAGTAGGCACAGAAATACAGAGAGAAAGCGGATGGGAATCTTGCATTATAATTTCCTGAATTTTTACACCGAATGAACATATAAAATTTTGATATATTTAAAGGCCTAATTTCTATTAGAAATTTGGTAAATTTTTACCAAATCATATTATTGAGTAACAAATAAAGTGAATATACTATTCTATGCCTTTTTTTATGCTGATTACAAATATAATAATCATTTTTGTCGGAAATGAGATTTAGCCTCCCCCCCTCTAACCTAACCTAACCCCCACCCCCAAATGTGCAAACATATATCCTGAATTGACATATATTGAGGGGGGGACTAAAATTTATTTTAGAGGGGGGGCTAAAATTCAAAGGCATCGAATGGTATATTCACTTTATTTGTAAGTCAATAATATGATTTGGTAAAAATTTACCAAATATTTATGGATTTTTGACTTCATACTTTGGATTATCATTCCTGCAACCTAAAAAATGACATTGCATAATGGGGCTATTTAGGGACATTTCATATGCACATTGTATATTATCCATAGGCAAGCGGACACCTAAGGAAGGTCCAAGTTAACCCCCATCCCCAAAATATAAAATAACATGAAAATGCTAACTTTTGAAGTATTTAAAGATTTCTGACAGATTTTTTTTCCACACTCGGCCCCCCGCTCGCCCCCACAACATATATTATTGATGCGACCCTAAACACATCAATTACTATTGCAAGTCTTGATGCTAACATCAAAAGCATATGAAGCTAAGAAGAAACGCAGTATATCAAACTTCAAAACAATACACTGTCTTTACCAATTGCAATTTAATTCCACCTAAATTTGACGTGTACTTGAAATTCAACAACCCAGCAAATCTGGAAACTCAATTACATGAAATAGAGTAATTACTTTAATTTTCGGCATCAGATAAATACAAAAAAAAAATCTACCCTTCAAAGAAACGGTCCAAAACCTGGGGTTTGCGTTTAAAAATGAGAGAGAGCTTTTCAAATATTTCAGTGGCGTAAAGGGATTTTGTTTTCATAGATATTTACGAAAAACCCATTGCTTTTTCTGCATAATTACTAAAAAGAGAAAATTGGCATTTCAGAGATAGCATATAAAACAAACCGAAAGTAAAAACTCGACATTCAGCCAGGAGCAGTAAAGAGTTTATCTTCAAAAAAAAAAAAAGTCCTGTATTACCCATAAAATCCAACACATTCTAGCCTAGATTAAAATTTTCGAACAACTGAATAGCTTTAAATTCCCATTGAAATTTGGAACATTACTGTTTCAGAATTTGAGAGAAACAATTGAGAAACTCAAATAATTATTTTTGCCTAATCGACAAATTTTGTTCCATAGCTTGACACAAATGTAGATAGCATTCATCTGTGTCAAGGCAAGAACTAAAACATCTAAAACTGGCTGAGTACATGTAAAATGTTTGCGCCAAATTTTATCACTAAGCATTAAAATAAACAAATAAATACCCGCTTTAAATAGATCTTATTTCGTTTCGATTTTATGTTGGTGTCACACCGGCTATGCTTTCACTCAAAATTGCACAATTTTGTTCATTGTGCCAGATTTCATCGAATTATGCTCCAGATTCATGTGTCACAACGTTTCAAAGTCTGTGTTGAAACATTAAAGTTGAAAATTGTATTCGTTTCAAAACACGAAAAATTTCACAGATTTTTATGTGATAACAGAATTTTCAGAAAAAATTTATTTTTGATATACTAGAAGCTACTTTATTAACTAAAACCAAAAACTAATAATTTCAACTCCTCCTGTAGAGCGGAAGCGTTGATATATCAAATTTTGAGAGGAGGGGGCAATTGACTTTTAACGACTGGCTGGTTATATTTACTGATACGGGTAACATTGCTGTTAAATTACTTCATTTTTTGTTTTTCTTACCGACAGAGACTGATCTTCTCTCATTGATCTAACGTCATAAATTTTCATCAGTCTATTTGCCTAATAGAAGAAGATTTGAGTCAGTTTACCAGGCAGAGTTCCAGCTTACACTTACAAAGGCATTCATGGAAGAAATGTTTTATATCTCCTTAATTTGTATTTATTTAAGCCCATAGATCATTAAAATATTGTAAGTAACAACCCTAACAATTTTTTATAGATAACACAGTCAATTCTCGTTTACTCCTCACATAAAACACTTTAATTAACATACGTTATTGTCCTTATTAATGTCGTAACAATTAAGTCATGAATTATTCATCTTATTTACACTGGCGTCAATTCACAAAAATGTAGGGGGAGGGGAAAAAATGTATTTTTCAATATCTATGCATTGAAAAATTTATTTTTCAATTTTTTTTCTTATTTTTAGTATGCTAACAGCTTCAAACATTTGCGAAGAAAATGGACAATATAACACAAGAGAATAAACTAAAACAAAAGGAAGAAGAAAAATAAAGGAGAGAATTAACACTTACTGAGACTCATCATAAGGCTGTCTACATATGCAATAGACCTCTTCTTGTTTTTGGTCTCCTCTTTTTTTACACACTTCACAAATGAATTCAGTCATCTTTTTGCTCATTTTCTTGGTAATACCAACACATTCACCATGAAACCAATTATTACAAACGTCACATCCAACGTAAAATCTATAATAAATGGTATATAGAGAGAGAAGGGTAAGGAGAGAGAAGGGGGAGGGAGAGAGAGGGAGAGAGAGAGAGAGAGAGAGAGAAAGAGAGAGAGAGAGAGAGAGAGAGAGAGAGAGAGAGAGAGAGAGAGAGAGAGAGAGAGAGAGAGAGAGAAATTGCCCCAACTTCCAGTATAATCAAGGAACCCTATTCTCTCAGCATATAGATATAAAATATTTCAAACAACATTTTAAACTTTTAAATAATAAAAATTCAACAGGCAATTCAAATTAGCTGATTTTCAATCACAACACTGAGAAATATATTCTGTTATTGCAAAGAAACTTATAGCAATATTTATCAGTGCCTGCTTAAAATATTTAATTAAAAAACGAGAGCCTAAAAGTAAGTAAGCAATGCCAATTACTGGATTAGCCAATCGATTGTATTTGACATCTGTGAATAATTGATATTCAAGCAGTTTCAAACGGAAATATTGCTAACTAATGTATATAATCCCAATTGATATTAAAGTAGTTCCAAATAAATATATCTTCTTCTCTCCTTTAAGGAACTGCTGAAAAAGTAAAGGAGGCTGCTAATTAACTTCAAATTAACAACTTAATATATATATATATATATATATATATATATATATATATATATATATATATATATATATATATATATATATATATATATATATATATATATATATATATATATATATATATATGTATATATATATATATATATATATATATATATATATATATATATATATATATATATATATATATATATATATATATATATATATATATATATATATATAAATTTCAAAGCGTAAACATCTTTGTGAATTGCTTGAACTTGATTCTTTGAAGTTGCAAATATTAATTTTGATTTCGAAGGCATGACTGAACAGAAGATTATTATAACAGAGATCGATGCTTGATGGAATAAGGGTCGGGACAATTGTCAGAAAAGCAGCGAGTTTTTTCACCATCGGAGGCTCTTTTAACAGCTAAACAGCTATTACATGGTGAGTTTGCGATCAGTTCTAGACTAATCAAATGTGAAAAGGACGATGATAATGGTTTATATTTATGTAAACGGTTTGCTACAGCGACTAAAGAGAAACGAATCATGCCAATATTTGTAATTTATTCGTCGAGTGACATACCTGTTATTGGTGATGCGGTTGCTGCTTCTGCGCTCTCGCAAGTGAATAAACTCAATCGAAAAATTCACAAGCTTATCCAGGCAAAGGCGAATAAACAGAAAGTATCTGGCTTTACTAGCCGCTACGCACCTCGAAATCAACTCCAGCATAACGCAAAACTCCTCACTTATGCTGTAATCTTGAAGAGCTGTCCCAACCTGTCTTCGTCAGAACAGAGGAAGAAATTTATAGACCTTCTATGTCCGGCTGCTTCGAAAGATATAGAACAGCTAAAACTTTCAGATAACGAATGTAGAGCTGTCGTACGAAGTAAAAATACTGCCAATTCTATCGCTGAAAGTGTGAAACAGTCCCAGCAAAATATAGCTGCGTCAGTGAAGTCTCCAGCTTTCATTGAAAACCGTTAAAAGTGTTCCGCCAGAAATAGATGAGTCCGAGCTCAAGACACGCATTTCTAACTGCTCTAAAGTAGTTCAATGTGGCAGATCTAGGGCATTTAAATTTTATTTTGAATATCAACTTCATTTGCAGACATTCCTGAGTGAATCTAACAAAATTGGCTACGAAAGACTGCCTGCTCAACAGTTCATTTTCATGCCGAAAAAGGATTTTAATTGTCACCAAGGTGGTCACAAAGCAGCGGAGCGTAAAAAAGTGACTTTCTGTTCAAGATGCGGTTCTTGTGAGCATTAAAATGCATGAGTTGGAATATTTCAGTAGTGTTTCGTCGTGGTTTACCATGTCACAGTTATATTCTCTTGATTTTCCAAAGTTCATTTTGAATTTCTTTCGTGAAATGCAAGAGTTAGAATATTTCAGTACTGTTTTGTCGTGGTTTACCTTGTCACAGTTACATTCTCTTGATTTTTCAAAGTTCATTTTGGATTTTTACATTTTCTTGATTTTACAAAGTTCATTTTGAATTTCTTTCATTGAAATGCAAGACTTGGATTATTTCAGTACTGTTTTGTCGTGGTTTACCTTATCAGAGTTACATTCTCTTGATTTTTCCAAGTTCATTTTGAATTTTTTTCGTTGAAATGCAAGAGTTGGAATATTTTAGTAGTGTTTTGTTGTGCTTTACCTTGTCACAGTTACGTTCTCTTGATTTTTCAAAGTTCATTTTGGATTTATTTCGTTGAAATGCAAGAGTTGGAATATTTCAGTAGTGTCTTGTTGTGCTTTACCTTGTCACAGTTACATTCTCTTGATTTTTCAAAGTTCATTTTGGATTTCTTTCGTTGAAATGCAAGAGTTGGAATATTTCAGTAGTGTCTTGTTGTGCTATACCTTTTAACAGTTACATTCTCTTGATTTTTCAAAGTTCATTTTGGATTTCTTTCGTTGAAATGCAAGAGTTGGAATATTTCAGTAGTGTTTTGTCGTGGTTTACCATCTCACAGTTACATTCTCTTGATATTTCAAAGTTCATTTTGAATTTCTTTCATGAAATGCAAGAGTTGGAATATTTCAGTAGTATTTTATCGTGGTTTACCTTGTCACAGTTACATTCTCTTGATTTTTCAAAATTCATTTTGAATTTCTTTCATTGAAATGCAAGAGTTGGAATACTTCAATATTGTTTTGTCATGGTTTACGTTGTCACAGTTACATTCTTTTGATTTTTCAAAGTTCACTTTTGATTTCTTTCGTTGAAATGCAAGAGTTGTAATATTTAACTAGAGTTTTGTTATGGTTTACCTTGTCACAGTTACCTTCTCTTGATTTTTCAAAGTTCATTTTTGGATTTCTTTCGTTGAAGTGCAAGAGTTGGAATATTTCAGTAGTGTTTTTTTATGGTTTACTTTGTCAAAGTTACATTCTCTTGATTTTTCAAAGTTCATTTTGGATTTCTTTCCTTGAAATGCAAGAGTTGGAATATTTCAGTAATGTTTGGTCATGGTTTACCTTGTCACAGTTACATTCTCTTGATTTTTCAAAGTTCATTTTGGATTTTTACATTCTCTTGATTTTTCAAAGTTCATTTTGAATTTCTTTCTTGAAATGCAAGAGTTGGAATATTTCAGTAGTGTTTTGTCTTGGTTTTCATTGTCACAGTTACATTCTTTTGATTTTTCAAAGTTCATTTTGACTTTCTTTCGTGAAATGCAAGAGTTGGAATATTTCAATAGTGTTTTGTCGTGGTTTACCTTGTAAAAGTTGCATTCTCTTGATTTTTCAAAGTTTATTTTGGATTTCTTTCGTTGAAATGCAAGAGTTGGAATATTTAAGTAGTGTTTTGTCATGGTTTACCTTGTCAAAGTTAAATTCTCTTGATTTTTCAAAGTTCATTTTGGATTTTTACATTCTCTTGATTTTTCAAAGTTCATTTTTAATTTCTTTCGTGACTTGCAAGAGTTGGAATGTTTCTGTTTTATCGTGGTTTACCTTATCACAGTTATATTCTCTTGACTTTTCAAAGTTCATTTTGGATTTCTTTCCTTAAAATGCAAGAGTTGGAATATTTCAGTGGTGTTTTATCGTGGTTTACCTTGTCACAGTTACATTCTCTTAATTTTTTTCAAAGTTCATTTTGGATTTTTACATTCTCTTGATTTTTCAAAGTTCATTTTGAATTTCTTTCGTTGAAATGCAAGAGTTGGAATATTTCAGTAGTGTCTCGTTGTGCTTTACCTTGTCACAGTTACATTCTCTTGATTTTTCAAAGTTCATTTTGAAATTCTTTCGTGAAATGCAGGAGTTGGTATATTTCAGTAGTGTCTTGTTGTGCTTTACCTTGTCACAGTTACATTCTCTTGATTTTTCAAAGTTCATTTTGAATTTCTTTCGTGAAATGCAAGAGTTGGAATATTTCAGTAGTGTTTTATCGTTGTTTTTCTTTTCACAGTTACATTCTCTTGATCTTTCAAAGTTCATTTTGGATTTCTTTCCTTGAAATGCAAGAGTTGGAATATTTCAGTAGTGTTTTGTCGTGGTTTACCTTGTCACAGTAGCATTTCTTGATTTTTCAAAGTTCATTTTTGGATTTTTTTCGTTAAAATACAAGAGTTGGAATATTTCAGTAGTTTTTTATTATGGTTTACCTTGTCACAGTTACATTCTCTTGATTTTTCAAAGTTCAGTTTTGGATTTCTTTCGTTGAAATGCAAGAGTTGGAATAATTCAGTAGTGTTTTGTTATGGTTTACCTTGTCATAGTTACATTCTCTTGATTATTCAAAGCTCATTTTGGATTTCTTTCCTTGAAATGCAAGAGTTGGAATATTTCAGTAATGTTTTGTCATGGTTTACCTTGTCACAGTTACATTCTCTTGATTTTTCAAAGTTCATTTTTGGATTTTTTTTGTTGAAATGCAAGAGTTGGAACATTTCAGTAGTGTTTTGTTATGATTTACCATGTCACAATTACATTATCTTGATTTTTCATAGTCCATTTTGAATTTATTTCGTGAAATGAAAGAGTTTGAATATTTCAAACGTGTTTTATAGTGGTTTACCTTTTCATAGCCACATTCTCTTCATTTTTCAATGCTCATTTTGAAGATCTTTCATTGAAATGCAAGAGTTAGAATATTTCAGTAGTGTTCTGTCGTGGTTTACCTTGTCACAGTTACATTCTCTTGATTTTTCAAAGTTCATTTTGGATTTTTACATTCTCTTGATTTTTCAAAGATCATTTTGAATTTCTTTCGTGACATGCAAGAGTTGGAAGATTTCAAAAGCGTTTTATCGTGGTTTACCTTGTCACAGTTACATTCTCTTGATTTTTCAAAGTTCATTTTGGATTTCTTTCCTTGAAATGCAAGAGTTGGAATATTTCAGTGGTGTTTGTCGTGGTTTACCTTGTCAAAGTTACATTCTCTTGATTTTTTTAAAAGTTCATTTTGGATTTTTACATTCTCTTGATTTTTCAAAGTTCATTTTGAATTTCTTTCGTTTAAATGCAAGAGTTGGAATATTTCAGTAATGTGTTGTTGTGCTTTACCTTGTCACAGTTAGATTCTCTTGATTTTTCAAAGTTCATTTTGAATTTCTTTCGTTGAAATGCAAGAGTTGGAATATTTCAGTAGTGTCTTGTTGTGCTTTACCTTGTCACAGTTACATTCTCTTGATTTTTCAAAGTTCATTTTGAAATTCTTTCGTGAAATGCAAGAGTTGGAATATTTCAGTAGTGTCTTGTTGTGCTTTACCATGTCTCAGTTACATTCTCTTGATTTTTCAAAGTTCATTTTGAATTTCTTTCGTTAAATGCAAGAGTTGGAATATTTCAGTAGTGTTTTATCGTGGTTTTTCTTTTCACTGTTACATTTTCTTGATCTTTCAAAGTTCATTTTGGATTTCTTTCCTTGAAATACAAGAGTTTGAATATTTCAGTAGTGTTTTGTCATGGTTTACCTTGTCACAGTTACATTCTCTTGATTTTTCAAAGTTCATTTTTGGATTTTTTTTGTTGAAATGCAAGAGTTGGAACATTTCGGTAGTGTTTTGTTATGATTTACCTTGTCAAAGTTACATTCTCTTGATTTTTCAAAGTTCATTTTGGATTTCTTTCCTTGAAATGCAAGAGTTGGAACATTTCAGTAATGTTTTGTCATGGTTTACCTTGTCACAGTTACATCCTCTTGCTTTTTCAAAATTCATTTTGGATTTTTACATTCTCTTGATTTTTCAAAGTTCATTTTGAATTTCTTTCGTGAAATGCAAGAGTTGGAATATTTCAGTAGTGTTTTGTCGTGGTTTACCATGTCACAGTTACATTTTCTTGATTTTCAAAGTTTATTTTGAATTTCTTTCGTGAAATGCAAGAGTTGGAATATTTCAATAGTGTTTATCGTGGTTTACCTTGTCACAGTTACATTCTCTTGATTTTTCAAAGTTCATTTTGGATTTCTTTCCTTGAAATGCAAGAGCTGGAATACTTCAGTAGTGTTTTGTCGTGGTTTACCTTGTCACAGTTACATTCTCTTGATTTTTCAAAGTTCATTTTGGATTTTTACATTCTCTTGATTTTTCAAAGTTCATTTTGAATTTCTTTCGTGACATGCAAGAGTTGGAATATTTCAAAAGCGTTTTATCTTGGTTTACCTTGTCATAGTTACATTCTCTTGATTTTCAAAGTTCATTTTTGATTTTTTTCCTTGAAATGCAAGAGTTGGAATATTTCAGTGGTGTTTTGTCGTGGTTTACCTTGTCACAGTTACATTCTCTTGATTTTTTTAAAAGTTCATTTTGGATTTTTACATTCTCTTGATTTTTCAAAGTTCATTTTGAATTTCTTTCGTTTAAATTCGAGAGTTGGAATATTTAAGTAATGTCTTCTTGTGTTTTACCTTGTAACAGTTAGATTCTCTTGATTTTTCAAAGTTCATTTTGAATTTCTTTCGTTGAAATGCAAGAGTTGGAATATTTCAGTAGTGTCTTGTTGTGCTTTACCTTTTCACAGTTACATTCTCTTGATTTTTCAAAGTTCATTTTGAAATTCTTTCGTGAAATGCAAGAGTTGTAATATTTGAGTAGTTTCTTGTTGTGCTTTACCTTGTCACAGTTACATTCTCTTGATTTTTCAAAGTTCATTTTGAATTTCTTTCGTGAAATGCAAGAGTTGGAAAATTTCAGTAGTGATTTATCGTGGTTTTTCTTTTCACAGTTACATTCTCTTGATCTTTCAAAGTTCCTTTTGGATTTCTTTCCTTGAAATGCAAGAGTTGGAATGTTTCAGTAGTGTTTTGTCGTGGTTTACCTTGTCACAGTAACATTTCTTGATTTTCAAAGTTCATTTCGGATTTCTTTCCTTGAAATACAAGAGTTGGAATATTTCAGTAGTGTTTTGTCATGGTTTACCTTGTCACAGTTACATTCTCTTGATTTTTCAAAGTTTATTTTTGGATTTCTTTCGTTGAAATGCAAGAGTTGGAATATTTCAGTAGTGTTTTTTTGTGCTTTACATTGTCACAGTTACATTCTCTTGATTTTTCAAAGTTAATTTTGAATTTCTTTCGTTGAAATTCAAGAGTTGGAATATTTCAGTAGTGCTTTGTTGTGGTTTACCGTGTCACAGTTAAATTCTCTTGATTTTTCAAAGTTCATTTTTGGATTTCTTTCGTTGAAATGCAAGAGTTGGATTATTTCAGTGGTGTTTTGTTGTGGTTTAACTTGTTCATTTTGAATTTCTTTGATGAAATGGAAGAGTTGGAATATTTCAGTAGTATTTTATCGTGGTTTACCTTGTCACAGTTACATTCTCTTGATTTTTCAAAGTTCATTTTAAATTTCTTTCCTTGAAATGCAGGAGTTGGAATATTTCAGTAGTGTTTTGTCATGGTTTACCTTGTCACAGTTACATTCTCTTGATTTTTCAAAGTTCATTTTTGGAATTTTTTTCGTTGAAATGCAAGAGTTGGAATATTTCAGTAGTGTTTTGTTGTGGTTTACCTTGTCACAGTTACATTCTCTTGATTTTTCAAAGTTCATTTTTGATTTCTTTCCTTGAAATGCAAGAGTTGGTATATTTCAGTAGATTCTTGTTGTGCTTTACCTTGTCACAGTTACATTCTCCTGATTTTTCAAAGTTCATTTTGAAATTATTTCGTTGAAAAGCAAGAGTTGGAATATTTCAGTAGTGTCTTGTTGTGCTTTAACTTTTCACTGTTAAATTCTCTTGATTTTTCAAAGTTCATTTTGAATTTCTTTCGTGAAATGCAAGAGTTGGAATATTTCAGTAGTGTTTTATCGTGGTTTTTCTTTTCACAGTTACATTCTCTTGATCTTTCAAAGTTTATTTTGGATTTCTTTCCTTGAAATGCAAGAGTTGGAATATTTCAGTGGTGTTTTGTCGTGGTTTACCTTGTCACAGTTACATTCTCTTGATTTTTTTCAAAGTTCATTTTTGATTTTTACATTCTCTTGATTTTTCAAAGTTCATTTTGAATTTCTTTCGTTTAAATGCGAGAGTTGGAATATTTAAGTAATGTCTTCTTGTGTTTTACCTTGTAACAGTTAGATTCTCTTGATTTTTCAAAGTTCATTTTGAATTTCTTTCGTTGAAATGCAAGAGTTGGAATATTTCAGTAGTGTCTTGTTGTGCTTTACCTTTTCACAGTTACATTCTCTTGATTTTTCAAAGTTCATTTTGAAATTCTTTCGTGAAATGCAAGAGTTGTAATATTTGAGTAGTTTCTTGTTGTGCTTTACCTTGTCACAGTTACATTCTCTTGATTTTTCAAAGTTCATTTTGAATTTCTTTCGTGAAATGCAAGAGTTGGAAAATTTCAGTAGTGATTTATCGTGGTTTTTCTTTTCACAGTTACATTCTCTTGATCTTTCAAAGTTCCTTTTGGATTTCTTTCCTTGAAATGCAAGAGTTGGAATGTTTCAGTAGTGTTTTGTCGTGGTTTACCTTGTCACAGTAACATTTCTTGATTTTAAAAGTTCATTTCGGATTTCTTTCCTTGAAATACAAGAGTTGGAATATTTCAGTAGTGTTTTGTCATGGTTTACCTTGTCACAGTTACATTCTCTTGATTTTTCAAAGTTCATTTTTGGATTTCTATCATTGAAATGCAAGAGTTGGAATATTTCAGTAGTGTTTTGTTGTGCTTTACCTTGTCACAGTTACATTCTCTTGATTTTTCAAAATTCATTTTGGATTTCTTTCGTTGAAATTCAAGAGTTGGAATATTTCAGTAGTGTTTTGTTGTGGTTTACCGTGTCACAATTAAATTCTCTTGATTTTTCAAAGTTCATTTTTGGATTTCTTTCGTTGAAATGCAAGAGTTGGAATATTTCAGTAGTATTTTGTTATGGTTTACCTTGTTCATTTTGAATTTCTTTGATGAAATGGAAGAGTTGGAATATTTCAGTAGTATTTTATCGTGGTTTACCTTGTCACAGTTACATTCTCTTGATGTTTCAAAGTTCATTTTGAATTTCTTTCCCTGAAATGCAGGAGTTGGAATATTTCAGTAGTGTTTTGTCGTGGTTTACCGTGTCACAGTTACATTCTCTTGATTTTTCAAAGTTCATTTTTGGATTTTTTTCGTTGAAATGCAAGAGTTGGAATATTTTAGTAGTGTTTTGTTATGGTTTACCGTGTCACAGTTACACTCTCTTGATTTTCTAAAGTTCATTTTTGATTTCTTTCCTTGAAATGCAAGAGTTGGTATATTTCAGTAGATTCTTGTTGCGCTTTACCTTGTCACAGTTACATTCTCTTGATTTTTCAAAGTTCTTTTTGAATTTCTTTCGTGAAATGCAAGAGTTGGAATATTTCAGTAGTGTCTTGTTGTGCTTTACCTTGTCACAGTTACATTCTCTTGATTTTTCAAAGTTCATTTTGAATTTCTTTCGTGAAATGCAAGAGTTGGAATATTTCAGTAGTGTTTTATCGTGGTTTTTCTTTTCACAGTTACATTCTCTTGATCTTTCAAAGTTTATTTTGGATTTGTTTCGTTGAAATGCAAGAGTTGGAATATTTCAGTAGTGTTTTGTCATTGTTTACCTTGTCACAGTTACATTCTCTTGATTTTTCAAAGTTCATTTTTGGATTTCTATCCTTGAAATGCAAGAGTTGGAATATTTCAGTAGTGTTTTGTCGTGGTTTACCTTGTCACAGTTACATTCTCTTAATTTTTCAAAGTTCATTTTGAATTTCTTTCGTGAAATGCAAGAGCAATTCTGATTGAGACAATTTCTATATGAGATCAGATAAACTTGAAAGTAGAAACGAAACTGGTAAGGCATCTCGGGGAATGCTAACTCCTATTAAGAGATACATACTATTTTTTGTTTGGGCGATTCTCGCCTTTGTTCTGTATAGTGAAAAAGTACCATTTGAAAAGTGTTGTAAGGTCCCCTACCCCAACCCCCAAAGGCCCTCCTCCCCAAAATTTTTTTGCGCCCCCCTTTTTTAAATACTTTTTTTGCGCGCTTGAGATACAGAAGGCCCCCCTCCCCCCAACTTTTTAAATCCCCCCACAATTTTTTAATACTTTTTTTGCGCGATTGAGAAACAGAAGGCCCCCTCTCCCCAATTTTTTGGCCCCTCCTCACATTTTTTAATACTTTTTTTTGCGTGTTTGAGACACAGTAATTAACAAACAGAAAAGGTTTTTCAGCTAAAGCAGGGAACAAGTTTAAAACTTTTTCTAATAAAGTTGGGTTCTAATTTTCAGAAATAAGAATATATTTAACGCGGGAGTTGTTACCTGGGAATTTTAAATGTGACAGTGCAGGGATGCCAAAACAAAAAAACATTCAGAAATTACATTTAGGGGATTATTTGGGCGAAACCGATTAAGACATTTTAGGGGATTATTTGGACAAAACTGATTGAGACATTTTAGAGGATTATTTGAGCGAAACAGATTGAGAGGGATTGAGAGGGATGGCGAGAGATTGAGGGACTAAGAGAAAGTAAAATCATGAACCAGCATAAGGGAAAATACCAAATCATAAATTTCCAACAAAACACATATGACATGAGAAGAAAAATAGCACAGGAAGCAAAAAACGAAGAATTTCTCACAAGTAAAATCATGAACCAGCATGTTTAAAAATACCAAAACATAAGTTTCCAACATTACACACGCGACATTAGAAGAGACCTAGCAAAGGAAGCAAGAAATAGCAGACATTCACGCAAGTAAAATCATGAACCAGTATAAGTAAAAATACGAAATCATAAGTTTCCAGCAACAAACACAGGACATGAGAAGAAACCTAGCAAAGGAAGCAAGAAACAACAGACTTTCACAAAAGTAAAATCATGAACCAGCCTAATTAAAAATACCAAATCATAAGTTTCCAACAACAAAGACACGACATGAGAAAAATCATAGTAGAGGAAGCAAGAAACAGCAGACATTAACACAAATACAATCTTGAAGCAGCATAAATAAAAAATACCAAATCATAAGTTTCCAACAACACAAAACGACATGAGAAAAAACCTAGCGAAAGAATCAAGAAACAACAGAATTTCACAAAATAAAATCATGAACCAGCACAAGTAAAAATACCAAATCACAAGTTTCCAACAACATACACACGACATGAGAAGAAACATAGCAAAGGAAGCAAGAAACAACACACATTCACACAAGTAAAATCATGAACCAGTAAAAGTAAAAATACCAAATCATAAGTTTCTACAAGCACAAAAACTCGAAATGACAAGAAACTTTGTAACGGAAGCAAGAAACAAAAGACTTCCACACAAGTAAAATCATGAGCCAGCATTTGAACATGCAAATCATGAACATGAGACATGAGAAGAAACATAGCACAGGAAGCAAGAAACGAAGACTTTCACACAAGTAAAATCATGAGCCAGCATATTTAAAAATATCGAAAGATAAGTTTCCAACAACACACAGACGACATGAGAAGAAACCTAGCACTGAAAGTAAGAGACAGCTGACTTTCATTCAAGTAAAATCTTGAACCATCATAAATAAAAATACCAAATCATAAGTTTCCAAAAACACACACACGACATGAGACGATATGCCCTGGGGGCATATAAAGTTTTTATAGAAAGAGTTGTCATAGAAACTTCAAAAGGGCTCATTCGATTGGAAATTTAAATGGCTAATACCCTTTTTAATAGTCGAAAGTGATTGGAAGGCAACTAACACCCCTTCCACGCCCACCAATTATACAAACCCATCTGATCAAAATTTTGAGATAGCCATTGTGTTCAATGTAGTAGAAAGTTCTGGAAATTAGGTCTGTGAGGATGATAAACCCCTCAGATCCCTCAGGGCAAGGGTTATTAGTTATACCCTTGGGACATATAAGGTTTTTATTGAAAGCTTTGTCGTAGAAACTTGAAAAAGGATGCATTCGATTAGAAATTCAATGGGCTAGTGCCCTTTTTAATAGTCAAAAGTGATTGGAGGGCAACTAACCCCCTCTCACGCCCACCTTTTCCACAAACACATACAATCCAAATTTTTATATAGCAATTTTGTTAAACGCAGTTGAAAGTTTTGGAAACTAGGTTTTTAAGGTTGACACACCCCCCCCAGCCCTCAGGACAAGGGTTGTAAGTCATACCCTAGGGTCATGCAAGGTTTTTATAGAGAACGTTTTCGTAGAAACTTCAAAAAGGGCTCATTCCATTGGAAATTGAAATTTCGAATGGCCTTTTTAATAGTCGAAAGTAATTGGAGTGCAACTAACTGCTCTCTCAGGCCCAAAAATTTCCAAAACATGTACAATCAAAATTTTGAGGAAGCCTTTTTTTCAACGTAGTTGAAAGTTCTGGAAATTAAGTCTTTGAGGATGACAACCCCCACAGTTCTCAGGGCAAGTGTTGTAAGTTGTGCCCTGGGGGCATATGAGGTTTTTTATAGAAAGCGGTGTCGTAAAACCTTAAAAAGGACTCATTAGATTGAAAATAGAAAGGGCTAGTGCCCTTTTAATAGTGGAAAGCTATTGGAGGGCAACTAACCCCTCTCTCACGCCCACCATTTCCCCAAACACAGCCAATCAAAATTTTGAGATATTCATTTTGTTCAACGTAGTTAAAAGTTCTGTAAATTAGTTTTTTTAGGATGACAACCCCCTCAGAGCTCTCAGGTTAAGGGTTGTAAGTTATACCCTGGGGGCATATAAGGCTCTTATAGAAAATGTTGTCGTAAAAACTTATAAAAAGGCTCATTTGATTGGTAATTGAAACTGCTAGTGCCCTTTTTAATAGTCGAAAGTGAATGGAGAGCAACTAACCCCTCTCTCACGCCCACCATTTCCCCAAACACATTCAACTACCATTTTGATATAGTAATTTTGTTCAACGTAGTTTAAAGTTTTGAAAATTATGATTTTGAGGATGACAAACCCCCCCAACCCCTCTGGATAAGGGTTGTAAGTTATGTCCTAGGCGCATATAAGGTATTTATAGAAAGCAAATTTTTGTAGAGACTTCAAAAAGGAATCATTCGGTTGGAAACTGAAAGGGCTAGTGCCCTTTTAATAGTCGACAGTGATTAGAGGGCAACTAGCCACCCTCTCAAGCTCACCATTTCCTCAAACACTTCCAATCGAAATTTTGAGATAGTCTTTTTTCCAACGTAGTTGAAAGTTCTGGATATTACTTCTTTGAGGATGATTAAACCCCCCCCCACCCCTCGGGGCAAGGGTTGTAATTTATGCCCGGGGGGCATATAAGGTTTTTATAAAGCGTTGTAATAGAAACTTCGAAGGGCTAGTGCCCTTTTTAATAGTCAAAAGTGATTGGATGAACACTAACACCCCTCCCACGCCCACCATTTCTCCAAAATTTTTTTATCTCAAAATTTTGAGATAACCATTTTGTTCAACGTAGTTGAATAGTCTGGAAGTTATGCCTTTGAGGATGACACTTCCCCCACAGCCTTCAGCGCAAGGGTTGTATGTTATGTCCTGGTGCCATATAAGGTTTTGTAGAAAGTGCTATCATAGAAACTTCAAAAAGGACTCGTTCAATTGTACATTGAAAGCGCTAGTGCCCTATTTAATAGTCAAAAGTGATTGGACGGCAACTAACGCCCCTCTCAAGCCTACCATTTCCCCAAACATATCCAATCAAAATTTTGAGATAGACATTTTGTTCAACGTAGTTAAAAGTTCTGGAAATTAGGTCTTTACCAGCCTTGTCATAGAAACCTCAAAAAGGACTCATTCAATTGACAATAGAGAGGGCTAGTGCCCTTATTAATAGTCAAAAGCGATCGGAGGGCGAATGCCCCCCCCATAATACCCATCATTTCCCCAAACACTTCCGATCAATATTTTGATATAGCACTTTTGTTGAACGTACTTGAAGGGTTCGGAAATTATGTGTTTGAGTATGACGACCCCTAACAGCCTTCAGGGCTAAGGTTGTAAGCTCTGCCCGGGGGGCATATCTTGTCATATAGAAAATGTTCTCGTAAAAAATTCAAAAAGAGCTCTTTCGATTGGAAATTGAGAGGGCTATTGTCCTTTTTAATAGTTGAATATAATAGAGGGAGAACCGCCCCCTCTACCCCCATCATTTCCTCAAACATTTCCGATCAACATTTTGATACGGCCATTTCGTTCAACGTAGTTGAAAGGTCTAGAAATTATGTCTTTGAGGATGACAACCCTCCCCCATAGCCCTCATGACAAGGGTCGTAAGTTAAGCCCTTGGGGCATATAACATTTTCATAGAAAGTTTTGTCGTAGAAGCTTCAAAAAGGGCTCATTCGATTGGAAATTGAGATGAATAGTGCCTTTTTTATTGATCGAAAGGGATCAGAGGGCTAATGTCTCCTTCCGCGCCTATCATTTCCCCAAAAACTTACAATCAAAGTTGTGATATAGCCATTTTCTTAAGCCTATCAGAAAGTTCTTGAATTATGTCTTTGAGGATAACAAATCCCCCCAGCCCTTAGGGCAAGGGTTGTAAGTTGTGCCCTGGGGACATATAGGTTGTTTATATAAAGTATGGTTATATAAACACAAAGGAGGCTTATTGGATTGGTAATCAGATGCTCTAGTGCTCTTTTCAAGAATCAAAGTGATCAGAGGGCAGCTACCCTCTCACCCCTACACACACATCATATTGTCCCAAAATGTGTCTAATAGAAATTTTGAGATAGTCGTTCCATTCAAAATAGTCTAAATATCATATAACAAGTTACATTCTCATGATTTTTCAAAGTTTATTTTGAATTTCTTTCATTGAAATGCAAGAGTTGGTTTATTTCAGTAGTGTTTTGTTGTGGTTTACCTTGTCATACTTACATTCTCTTGATTTTTCAAAGTTCAATTTGGATTTCTATCGTTGAAATGCAAGAGGTGGAGTATTTCAGTAGTTTTTTGTGATGGTTTACCTTGTCACAGTTACATTCTCTTAATTTTTCAAAGTTCATATTGAATTTCTTTCTTTAAAATGCAAGAGTTGGAATATTTCAGTAGTGTTTTGTTGTGCTTTACCTTGTCAAAGTTACATTCTCTTGATTTTTCAAAGTTTATTTTGAGTTTCTTTAATTCACCTGCAAGAGTTGGAATATTTTAGTAGTGTCATCTCGTGGTTTACCTTGTCACAGTTATATTCTCTTGATTTTTCGAAGTTCATTTTGGATTTCTTTCGTTGAAATGCAAGAGTTGGAATATTTCAGTAGTGTTATTGTCGTGGGTTACCTTGTCAAAGTTACATTCTCTTGATTTTTCAAAGTTCATTTTGAATTTCTTTCTTGAAATGTAAGAGTTGGAATATTTCAGTAGTGTTTTGTCGTGGTTTACCTTGTCACAGTGACATTCTCTTGATTTTTCAAAGTTCATCTTGAATTTCTTTTTTTGAAATGCAAGAGTTTGAATATTTCAGTAGTGTTTTGTCGTGGTTTACCTTGTCACAGTTACATTCTCTTGATTTTTCAAAGTTCATTTTGGGTTTCTTTCATTGAAATGCAAGAGTTGGAATATTTCAGTAGTGTTTTGTTATGGTTTCCCTTGTCACAGTTACATTCTCTTGATTTTTCAAGCGGGGCCCACTGCGGCGGCCGGGAAGCGCCACGGGGCCCACTTCAAAAATCAAGAGAATGTAACTGTGACAAGGTAAAGCACAACAAAACACTACTTAAATATTCCAACTCTTGCATTTCAACGAAAGAAATCCAAAATAAACTTTGAAAAATCAGGAGAATGTAACTGTGACAAGGTAAAGCATAACAAGACACTACTGAGATATTCCAACTCTTGCATTTCAACGAAAGAAATTCAAAATGAACCTTGAAAAATTAAGAGAATGTAAATGTGACAAGGTAAACCACGACAAAACACTACTGAAATAATCCAAGTCTTGCATTTCAATGAAAGAAATTCAAAATGAACTTTGTAAAATCAAGAGAATGTAAAAATACAAAATGAACTTCGAAAAATCAAGAGAATGTAATTGTGACAAGGTAAACCACGACAAAACACTACTGAAATATTCCAACTCTTGCATTTCAAGGAAAGAAATCCAAAATGAACTTCGAAAAATCAAGAGAATG
Source organism: Artemia sp. Qi Xiang Cuo (assembly GCF_049724085.1). Classification (NCBI taxonomy): domain Eukaryota; kingdom Metazoa; phylum Arthropoda; class Branchiopoda; order Anostraca; family Artemiidae; genus Artemia; species Artemia sp. Qi Xiang Cuo. Next base: position 70,099,159 of record NC_142796.1, on the reverse strand, counting down.
TAACTGTGACAAGGTAAAGCACAACAAAACACTACTGAAATATTCCAACTCTTGCATTTCAATGAAAGAAAGCCAAAATGAACTTTGAAAAATCAAGAGAATGTAACTGTGACAAGGTAAACCACGACAAAACACTACTGAATTTAAGTATGTTTCATCTCATTCGAAAACAGGTAAAAAAATTTGAAAAAAAATATCATGTTAAAAAACATAAAATCCAAAAAAAAATGGGGAGGGGGGGACAAAAAGTTGGAGGGGAGAGGGGCGTCCTTTGGGTTTGGGGATAGGGGACCTTTGGGGGGTTGATGTCTCTGCTGGTTAGGGTCGTTGGTGCTTATGCTCCTTGATGGTTCGTACTCACATACACCTTACTACTTGATTTCCAAGGATTTCTAAGGTTTGTTCTGAATTTCATTATTAAAATTCTTTTCTTGCCATCTACATCTCTCTTAGTATCAACTTTTAGTATACTATAACGTTAGACTCTATTTTAAACTGACAACACTGTTCAAACACCACTTGTGTATTATACAAAACACATTGGAGAGGTAGAGCTAGGTCAACTCGCAATGTCATTCTATCATCTTTAACAATTTTCATAGATTTATGTTGTTCCAAATTTAAAATAAATAAGGTATGAATTAACAAGCCCTTCGGGGTTCCCTTAAATGCTAGTTAGTTTAATCCTTTTTTCTCCACCTTCATACAATCCAATTCGCAAATACTATCTAGCTCTGTTTTTTCTCCTATTATTCAAATAAGATCGTTTGTATAGTCCAATTTGCGAATTCCTTACCCCTTTTTTTCTCTACCTTCAAACGATTTAATCACTAATTAGAATCATTCACGCTCCTATTATTCAAACGTTAATTAATATCGTTCATAGAGTTCAATTCACAAATGCTAAACCCTTTTTTGTAAATAGAGTTTTTTTTGGTAAATGATTCAACAGCATATTGGCATCAATTCTAGACATTTTACATTCTTAATTAAACTACTCCCGAGTTAAGACAATTGTCCAATAAAAATATATCGCTTTTTGCAAGGGGAATCCCCGCTCGTACTGCTAGCTTTTTTTTTGCAATGTGCATGTCAAACTGTAGTGCCTCAGGCGTAGGTTTCAAACCTTATACACTATCACGATGAACGAAGTTGCTAGACATGTTTTTTTTTATCACTTTGTTTTGAAAGGTACCAAGGGGAACATAAGGCAAGCAAATAGCATGTAGTTTCAAAACGTGTTTAATCAGTTTATTGATTTTGCATGCTTTTTGCAATGTGCACGTGAAACTGCATATTCTTGTAGGCGTGAATGTATTCGTCAAACCTTTAAGGGAAAATAAGGCAAGCAAATAGCATGTAGTTTCAAAACGTGTTTAATCACTTTATAGGTTTTGCATGCTTTTTGCAATGTGCACGTGAAACTGTGTGAGGGAGTACTGACTCTCTTTGAAAAGGTGTAGAGCACCCATAGAATTCAATATTAGCATTGTACTAAAGAGTGGAGAATTGAGGAGGGGTAACCCACCTTATATACACAATAGTTTTTGTTTGTTTTAAGTTTTTATTTTGCTACTTACTTTCAGTCGAGAAAACGTAGTTTTTTGATTAAATTTCTTATCATTTTGTAAATTATGTCAGGAATTCCAACTCCCCTTTGATAGAAAATTCTCTTCCCCAACGCAAAATTATTCCATGCAAAGATTTCTCCTTTGAAAAATATCTTCATACTTCCCAATCTTGGGCGCCGATAAGGGGGGGGGGAGGGTGTAAGGAGGGTACTAGCCCCCCCTGGCTGAATGACGGTGTTATATATTAGTATTAATTTAAAAGCCTTTTTCCACCGAATAAGTTTTCAAATAAAAGTAAAAGAGCTCAAATAAAAGAGCTCTATTAAGTCAAAAATGGGCAGATAAAAAGTCAAATAATCTTCCAAGCGTGAAACTACCACAAATCAGTATCAACAACTAAATGAAACTTAAAACGACCAGAAATTATAATAAATAGCCTAATCAAACTCAAAACAAGCAAAAATTGACATTACTAGGGATGATAACCCCATGCCTTTTTAAGGCCAGAACATAACTTAGGCTTTACTGAAAAAAAAAAAAAAAAAAAGACCGTGGATTGTCAGTTTAATATACCATCACTGATATTTATTCCTTAAAATAAAAAAGGGTAAACAAAAGTGAGTAAATTTTTTTACTTTTCCAATTAAAAAAAGTGAAAACATTTAAACATATTTTGTATTCTGTAAAGCGAAAATTATGTTCTGATCTTGAAAAAGCATGGGGATTATCAGCCCTAAAAATGTTAGTTTTTGCTCGTTTCGAGTTTGACTCGGCTATTTATTCTAATTTCTGTTCATTTTGAGTTTTATTTATTTATTGATTGTGATTTGTGGTAGTTTTACGCTTGGATGATTACTTACTTCATTTCTGCCCATTTTTGACTTAATGGAGCTCTTTAGTTTTCTTTGAAAAACCTGTTTTGTTAAGAGGTGTTCACAAACGTTTCTAGCTAGAATCCCATGTCTAGAAAAGTGTCTAGCAAGAATCCAATGTCTAGGCAATGACCGTTCAGATGTAAAATTCGAAGCTTAGCTAAAACTACCAATTTAGTTTCAAACTGTCATTTCTAGCCAATCAACAGAGCTTATACGGGCAATACTTTCAAATATTATAATCCCTATTTTCACTGTCACAAGCTGATGGATGAGATAAGCAAAACAATTACCTTAGTTTGCTTCATTATTATGTCTGGTGTTGTATATTTGCCTAAAATGAAAAAAAACAATTAACTTTTTTTCAGGAAAAAATAAAGCACAGAATATATGGTTTTGATAAAGTTTTCATCACTTGATTCAAAAATAAAGTCAGAATTTTAATGGTTCGATAATACCGTTTCCAGTTTACCAGATAACTGTGCCGATACCGGTTCCGGTTCCTTTTTACCGATACCGGTTCCTTGAAACAGTAAACCATTTTTGCATAATGATTACATTCTTTTTCTAGTACTCACAAGCGTTAAAAAGTAATTTTGAAGCTTTAATTAAGGGATGCAGTTTCTGAGGTCTGGGTTACAAAATTCTGAAAACCTATTGGAGAAATGTTACACCAAAAACCAAAGAGTTTATCTGAATTTGTTTTCAATAATGTAAGCATGGCAGCTTTTGTAATGCCATTTTTGATGAATGTGTAGATTATAAATAATCATGGTAATTGAAATTGATCAAAGAAAGGTTGAGTCAAACATTGTTGATATGGATGATTCAAATAATTGTAGCAAGTGTTTACTAATTACTGCTAATTAAATAATTATAGAGACTAATTACGAGCTATAATCAGTAAGATACGTTTATAGAGTATAGATCTTTGAACTAGGTCCGATAGAACTTTTTGGTTCTAGCGTCTACAAAGCTGTTTAAATGTGCTTATAGGTGCATACCAGTCCTACCAAAAGTGGACGTTATAGAAACTACCCTTCGCAAGAGAAAGGAGCCTTAGGTGTTGGATTTTTTTTTCAGTATTCCAAGAGGGTCCTTGAGACTGACCTTATAAATTTTTCCGTCACATCCCCTGCTTATGTAAGAGATGATTTTGTGTGAAATTTAGATTGTGAGAAATCGTTGTTAGAAATCAGACAAGCTGTAATAATCAATTTGCTTATAATAAATTGCAGTATAAAGACATTTAATTCAGTAAAGAGCAAAAACCAGGTAATTGCAAAAATAGTTGTATTTATTTTAATAAGGGATTATAACAATTCAAAAACCTTTATAAATACAAAGAAAGTGAGAGAAGAGCTAAATACAATAGAGAAATTAGCACTGCTTACAGACTTGAATATTTTGATTTTCCATAAAAAAAAATAATATAATAAAGAAAACTTACACTTGGCGATTTAAAGTAATCTGACGTCTTATAAACGGACTTTAAACCAGGTATTCCGTTAAATAGGTTCCTTACTTGGTCATGGTCAACTGCTATGAGACCGAAAATCAATAACCTACTGAAAGTCTTTTCATCTAAAAAAAGTGAAATAATAAATCAAATGGCAAAGGAAATGAAAATAAAGTTAAAGGCAGTAACTATAACGGCAAAAAAAAATCGTTGTATCAATTTCAATTTACTAGAACTTACAATTCTTGAAATTTAAAAAGTACAAACATTTACCGTTGGGTTATTCTATAAGAAAGGTATTAAAAATCAATTTACCCTACAAATTTATATAAGCAATGTTACATGGAACAGATGGTGGAAGCATACTGTAAGCAGGGAGCGAAGCGGCATAAAAGTAACCAAAACTCTAAAAAGGAATTTTGATACCGAAGGCATATCAAAAGAATGGTATTAATATGTTGATTCAAAATCTATATCTTTTTCAAGTAACAAAAAGGTTGGAGTCCCCGTTTCACTCCCCCATTTCCTCTAAGTGTGCGATAACTTTGTTTTAGATAACTATTTTGTTCAACAGAGTGAAAAAGCCCAGTAACTGTGCCTTTGAGGATACCAAGACCTCCCATAACCCTTGGAGAAAGTTATGTAAGTCATTACATCTTCCCGTTGTTTACTTCGAGTATTTGCTTGTTTGTGATTGGGAAGTATATTGATGCTTTTCACTGAGGAGAAAGGTGAATTTTTCAAGGAGAGAATATTCAGCAGGGAGAGAGGTTTCCAGATGGGGACAATGAGTTTGCCAGAATCTCCATACAAGATTTTTCATTTGTCTTAATCTTTCCTCTCCATTATAATTAAACTGGGAAGATCCTAGTATCTACAACTAAAGACTCGCCGCAGCAGTAGTAAGCTTGTATAACATTTGAAGGGGACAAGAAAAGGGACAAGGAAATTTACACCTGAGGCATAAATATGCAGTACAGTTACACGTGGACATTTTAAAAAGCGATTAAACCTTTTATACGTATTAAGTGGTCAAACACGTTTTGAAACTATAGTCAAGATTGTATAAGACAACCCGACTGTCTTTTTGTTATTGTTATCAACTGTAAATGAATATACAGTTCAGTTTCACGTGGACATTGCAAAAAAGCTTGCAAACCTATAAAGGGGCCAAACATGTTTTGAGAGTATACTCAAGGTTGTATAAGACAATCATACTGGTTTTTTTTTTGCTATTGATGTCAATTGTACAAGAAATTTCACAAGAATATGCAGCGTAGCTTCACGTGGACATTTTTAAAACAGCTGCCAAACCTATAAAGTGGTCCAACATGTTTTGAGAGTATAGTCGAGATTATATAACACAAGCAAAGTGGTTTTTGAGGCAACATCCGTTTTTTAGGGGGCCAATCAGAGACAGCGGAGGTTGCTCCATATACGATAACTTGATTGATGATTGGATACAATTAAAAAAGAGTGATTTTCATTCGTCCTTGAGATTTTGTATATAATGGCCATGCATTGCTATTAAATTTCCATAATGTTTTAACATACCATGGATAATACACTATATATTATTGACTTTGAAGCTATGGACACATCAATTTACAATGTAAGTTCAGTTTACTAAGTTTTCTTAATTTATTTCCAAATAAAATCATTTTACCACCCCACTATTAAATTCAAATTCAGGGGCATAGCCTCCCGCCCCCCAATAATACAAAATCGACACTATGATGATTATAGTCTCTAGAAAACGTGAAATACGCTCTTTTTTCCATTATGTAAATCCCACCCTCCCTCCTCCACTCAGTTTACGAGTTTAATTCCTTAGAAATACTTTACCATGAGTAAAATGCGATGTATTTAAAATACCAAAATAAAGTTCCTTCTTTCTAAAGATAATTCTGATTTCCTATAATTAAGTTAAACCTAGTTTCAAAAATGAAGTCCTTAATCAGCAAAGAGAAAAAGTGCAGTCACCCCTGACAAAGAACAGCACTATCCAGGCTTAAGATTTCGCTAAGAGAGTGAGAAATAAAAAATATGCTACGTACGATATTTCTAAGGAAGTTTAAATGGCAAAAAACCGTGTGAACGCTTGAATCATCAAAAATATTTAAAAGAATTTATTGGACGAAAGGTTCGCATCCTTGAACCACTTGAGCCAATTATGAGCCAGTTCTTACAGCGCAAGGCTGAAGAGCTATGTTTGATAGTAGGGTAGAAGTGTTTTTTAAGATTATTAACAGATCAGAGTCAAGATCATTCAGACAAAATTCTTATATTCTTCTGTCGTTGTCACCTTTATTGTCATTTGAAGTGACCCATTGCTGTGCAACTAAGTATGTAAGTTCAATAAATCTATTGCCTTTTTTATCTGTGTTTATTTCATATTATGTGTCTGCATCTAGTCTAATAATAGGTAATTAGCTCGTATGTCTCCAAGGTAAATACTCCCAAGGTTCCGGATCTCCAGATAGCTCGAGAAAAAGAGGTCACGGATAGATGGCTGTACGCTTTATTTTCACCCAATAATTGAGCGTGGCGCAGGCCCTGCTGTCACAATCGCCAGTGCTATAAGCGGCACTATCGGAGAAATTACAAGGTGTAAGTTCACGACCTTTGGGTATAATATTGCCTTTGACGCGGTCGGTATTCAGTACCACACTTAGTATAGCCCACCAATTTTCCATCCCTACAAATAATAAAATTTTTCATCGCTACAAATGGCGCGAGTCGGAAATTGGAGGAAACTGCGAACTAATTAGGCTATGAAAACTTTGTAATTTAAATTTAATTATCGGAGAGATACAGACATATAAATAAAGTGATTAGGCCTATTGCCGCTAAGCTACTATAGGGTAACCCCTTATATCTCATAGGAGATAATAGCCTCCCCCAAAAGAGGTTCAGTAAAATAATAAATTTATTTTAAGTTGATATAAACGCAAAAAAAAAAAAATGTCTGAAGATTTAGAAGAAAAATTAATAGTCACGTTTACATGACGGTACACTTTATTTTCACCCAATAATTGACCGTGGTGCAGGCCCTGCTTGCACAATCTCCAGCGCTATAAGCGGCGCTATCTTAGAAATTACAAGGAGTAAGTTCACGACCTTTGGGCATAATATTGCCTTTGACGCGGTCGGTATTCAGTGCCACACTTAGTATAGCCCACCAATTTTCCATCCCTACAAATAATAAAAGTTCTCATCGCTACAATACTTCTTTTCGTTCGAAATATCCTTTTTCCTGTTATGAAAATAGAGTTTCCGGTCTAAAAGCATCTGTGTCTAATCCTGTTAGCAAGAGGGACAATTTCAAAAAAACCTTTTTCATGTGCATTATCTGAAATTATTAATACCACATGTTTATGGATAGCGGCAAGGGTTTCCTTGACAAACAGATTCTTTTTTTTGCTCAAATTAAACGGGGAGTAAAGCCTTAGAAATGCAAAGCACAAGTGATGTTTGAACAATCTTGTCAATTTAAAATAGGGTCTAACGTTATAGTATACTAAAAAATTGATATTAAAATCGTTAATTAAAGAATAGTACACTAAACTCAGAATTGATATACACTCAAATTATATTATAAATATTTTCTTGGGGAGATGTTTTTGAAATCCCCCCACCTTCCCCCCAAACTCAAAATTTTCCAGAATTTCACTTTAGAAGCTTTTTTTAAATATTTCTAAAGGGCTAATAGAGCGCTACAAATATCAGAATCGACTTCAGAGGATAATTTATAGTATGGGAAGATGTTTTTGAAATCCCCCTTTCCCCCAAACTCAAAATTTACCAAAATTTTACTTTAGAAGCTTTTTTTAAATATTTCTAGAGCACTAATAGATAGGGCGTTACAAACATCAGAATAGACTTTAGAGGGCAATTTATCTCTAAAAGAAGGGTCATTATTTCAATCTAAAATTTTCTTCTTTTTTAAGGAGGAGGTGGATTCCTACAATTAATCTCCCCCTGAAAAGAGAGCAAGACGGAACGATGGCACATCGATGCAAGCTGGAAGGCCTTCCATCATAAGGTATGCTGGTTCCATTACAAATGCTCTGGATCAGGCAATGACCACAAAACTTTTAATGCCAGGAGCCTCTCACGCCAGTGTCAGCTCTGCGCAAACCTCTATGCAACCTTGCAGAAAATTGAAAAGTGAGTGGATTGCTTCTCATAATGCATCAACCCCGTCTACTCAAGATTGTGAGGTCACCCCCCATCATGCTTTGTCAGGACCATCCTGCACACAACAGCAGTCTGAATTTGGAAATGTGAGCATTTTTACCTTTACTTTCTACATGGTTTTAGAAATATCAACCTATTTCTTTCCAATTATTTTATAGTCTTTTATTCTCACCATTTTTTCAACACCGTAAAAGTGTGTGTGTGTGTATGTCAGAGATATTACAACGTATTTTCGCTATAATATTAATCCTGAGGGAGTTCTGAGGATTAAGTTCTGGGGGGGGGAGGTGTAAAAATGGTACTTATTCAATATCCTGGTAAACATCTAACTTGAAATGCTTCAGGATAAATAGACTATTGCGTCTTTCTGATTTTTCTGGGGGAGGGAATGGAGTGGAGGCAAGTATTTAGTTAAAATAATGCTGGGAGGAATTGAGTTTTGAGGGTGGAGTGGAAAAATGAACATGTTTTTTTATATGAAATAATGGTTATTCCACATAGAAAGTAAAACCTTTTTTCTACAGGTTAATGAATTAGCCTTGTCACCCTTTTTTTCAACACCGTAAAAGTGTGTGTGTGAGTATGTCAGAGATATTAGAACGTATTTTCATTATAATATTAATCCTGAGGGAGTTCTGAGGATTAAGTTCTGGGGGGAGGTGTAAAAATGCTACTTATTCAATATCCAGGTAAACATCTGACTTGAAACGCTTCAGGATAAATAGACTACTGCTTCTTTCTGAACTTTCCGGGGGCGGGGGTGGGGTGGAGGCAAGTATTTAGGTAAAATAATGCTAGGAGGAATTGAGTTTTGAGGGTTGGGTGGAAAAATGAACATGATTTTTTTAACTTTCTAAAATAATGGTTATTCAACATAGAAAATAAAACCTTTTTTTTATAGGTTAATGAATTAGCCTTGTCACCATTTTTTCAACACCGTAAAAGTGTGTGTCTGTATGTCAGATATATCAAAACGTATTTTCGCTATAATATTAATCCTGAGGGAGTTCTGAGGATTAAGTTCTGGGGGGAGGTGTAAAAATGGTACTTATTCAATATCCTGGTAAACATCTGAATTGAAATGCTTCAGGATAAATAGACTATTGCGTCTTTCTGAACTTTCTGGGGGAGGGGGTGGGTTGGAGGCAAGTATTTAGTTTAAATAATGCTAGGAGGAATTGAGTTTTGAGGGTGGGGTAGAAAAATGAACATGGTTTTTTTTAAATAATGGTTATTCCACATAGAAAATAAAGCCTTTTTTCTATAGGTTAATGAATTAGCCTTGTCACCATTTTTTCAACACCGTAAAAGTGTATGTGTGTATGTCAGGGATATTAAAACGTATTTTCGCTATAATATTAATCCTGAGGGAGTTCTGAGGATTAAGTTCTGGGGGGGGTGTAAAAATGGTACTTATTCAATATCCTGGTAAACATCTGACTTGAAATGCTTCAGGATAAATAGACTATTGCGTCTTTCTGAATTTTCTGGGGTAGGGGATGGGGTGGAGGCAAGTATTTAGTTTAAATAATGCTAGGAGGAAGTGAGTTTTGAGGATGGGGTGAAAAATGAACATGGTTTTTTGACTTTTATAAAATAGTGGTTATTTCACATAGAAAATAAAACCCTTTTTTCTATAGGTTAATGAATTAGCCTTTTCACCATTTTTTCAACACCGTAAAAGTGTGTTTGTGTGTCAGAGATATTAAAATGTTATTTTCGCTATAATATTAATCCTGAGGGAGTTCTGAGGATTAAGTTCTGGGGGGGGTATAAAAATGGTACTCATTCAATATCCCGGTAAACATACGACTAGAAATGCTTCAGCATAAATAGAGTATTGCGTCTTTCTGAACTTTCTGGCAAGGGGGTGGGGGCAAGTATTTAGTTTAAATAATGCTAGGAGGAATTGAGTTTTGTGGGTGGGATGGAAAAATGAAAATGTTTTTTTTAAACTTTATAAAATAATGGTTATTTCACATAGAAAATAAACCTTTTTTTTAAAGATTAATGAATTAGCAGCGTCATCTTCATCAGGTCATGAAACATCAATTTTTAGTGGACCTGAATCAATCCTAGCACCACCAATGGAGTTTAGAGATGAACCTACATTAGTTCTAGACAATATGGAGTGGCATAGGGGTTTTCTAAATGATTGTTTTTGGGACATGGCCAGCCTAGACGATTTAATTTGTGACATTGACATGGTGGAGGACCCGGAATGGACAGATAGATTTATGCGAGAGCATTTAGGCGATGTTAGTAGTACTAGTGCATCTGAACCGGGTTCTCCTAAAGAAAATACGTCACAGGGCAATAAAGGCTGGCTGGATCAGCTATCCCCAAAGACCCTGGATTATACACTAACTGACTTAGAGGACGTCATGCCAGCTCAATTCAATGCAATTTAACAGTCTGGAGGTGGGTCTATTGACAATTCTATGTCACCCCCACCATTCTGGTTAATGATACAGCCAGTAGTAGTAGTAACGATATACCAACAACACAAGTATCCTCTCTTCCAGATTTTTTCTTTCCAACTCTGCCTTGCACCACACAAAGGTCTACAGCGCCAAATTCGGTGATCCATTTAACTTTCTAGTGTCAGGGGATATAAAAACAGATCCCCTGGCCATAAAACATTTATATACTAATAAGACTCAAGCCATTCTTGAACAACAACTTGGGGTGTGGGGGGTTGGGGTCAGTTTAAAAGCATCAATAGCACTACAAATATTTTTTTTTAAATGAAAATGGGAGCGAGCTGTATTCGAAATACTTGCACACAGAGATGTTGGCGATTCGCCCGCATTTATCAAAATATGAGGAGGTTTTTCTAAATTGGGTTAATAACATTCAAACTAAGTGGGAAAATTACAACGAGGGGGGTAACGGCTCGGTGGTTTTATTTATTGAAAGTTTAAACGTTAATATTTGTAGATTTAAAAAGGATTTTATTTTAAGAGGTGGGCATAGGGAGAGGGGTATAGTTTTAAAATATCATTCAGATTTAGAGGGATGTAGGGGTATACAACGAATCTCTTTCGATACGAGGCTACAGTGTTTCAAGTATGCATTTTTAAGTGCCACATACAGACCTCTGCGCGATAATGCATCTATGAAAAAGTTGTATGAAATGGCAGTTAATGGTAGGTAGAGTTCAAAGTTCCCCATAGTAGATTTTAATTGTTTCAATGGTCAATTTCCCGTGACACTAAAAGGAATAGATATTTTCGAGCGGGCTAATGCACATTTAAAGATTGGTGTCACGGTGTTACAGTGTGAAACCGAATTTGAAGAGGACCAGCGTTCCGATAAGAAGGGCGTATTATTTCCAGTGAGGGCTTCTTCAATTGAATCAGTGGAACATTGGGTGTGACATCTATACATGCCACCCACAGAGCCTGATTCAATTGAACATTTTAATCCAATTACAGATATTAGTAGGGTTTTGGGGGAGGGTAAAAAGGGGAATGTATGTTATTACTGTCCAACATGCCTCTCAAGATTTCGCTCTGATTTAAAGTTAAAGCATCACATGAAACACTGTAAACGTCATGGATACCAGGCTGTGGAAACGGTAAGTGGAGATAGGGCGATCTTAAGTTTTAAGAACTTCCAAAACTCGCTCCTACAGAGCAATAAGATCGCTTTGGACTGCGAAGCGAAACTCACAGACATGTACGATTCATCAAATCCAAATCGTGTTAAAATACATGAGGACATAGGGGTCTCTTACGCTCACGCGCAACGAGATTCCAATAATACCATGCAAGTGCTGGTTGTAGTTGAGATGTTCGGTGACGGTGAAGACTCCAGGCGCTCGGCATTGGTCAGTCTAATCAAAACAGCGAACAGTGCAATTTCTAGCCTTCATTACACAAACTATTCTATGCTCCTATCACCAGATGACAGATTGGCCAATAAAAATCGTAAAATATGTTGGGTTTGCAAGGGAGAATTCAATGATGGTATTGGGAATGGGGGGAAGAGGAAGGTGATCGACCATGATCCTTTGTGGCAGGAAATTACATCGGGGGGCGGGGGGTAACCTTAGGGGAGTAGCACATCAGTCGTGCAATTTAAACGTTAGACAGCAATATTTCGTGCCTGTTATTATACACAATTCCGATTACGACTTAAAGTTTGTTCTACCGCCGTTGGCCCGCATTGCCAAGGGTGGAGTTGTAGATGGCGCATGGATAGATGGTTCTTTTTCATATAATATCATACCCAAATCATCGGAGAGACTACTGCTGCTAGAATTCATGTGGAAAACAGTTGACAAGGGCAGCATGTACCTGAATAAAATCCGTTTTTTAGACTCTTTCAGCTTCTTCCCCAAATATTTAAGTCAATTGATTCAGATACAGAAAATGACAATTTTGATAGATTCCCCCTCCTCAAACAGCGCTTCCCCGATGATGAAATGTTTGATTTATTATCGTGTAAGAGCATATATCCATATGATTATTACAACTCTGGCTCGCGGCTAGATGAGTTGTCATTACCGCCCATTGAAGCTTTTTACAATTCTCTCACTGAGAGTGAGTGCACCACTAGCGACTACGAATTCGCTAAGAGGGTTTGGGCAAAGGGCAGATGTAAAAATGGGTGGGATTATTGTAAACTATACTTGGCCAGTGACGTACTCACTTTTCTGGACATTGTGTAAGAAAATACGGATAAAATCTATGGGGAATTTGGGTTGGATTTAGGTTATTATTTTTCCACTCCTCATCTGGTGATGGACTTGATACTTAAAATCAGCAAGGAAGAAATAGGTCTGATAACCGATGTGGATCAGCATCTGTTTGTAGAGAGATCAATGAGGGGTGGGTATGTTTTTCAAGGGGAACCGTATCATGAAAACTGATCTGACCGGACAGCACACCGATGAAAAGTCGGATGCAGTTTTTTTGGATATGAATTCTCTTTACCCATCGGCAATGTCTCACTACAGTTTGCCGTGTGGCAATTATAAATGGCTTGACAACCCATGTGCTTCAAATTTCCCCGACATTGCCAGCGTTGAGGAGAATGGGGCACAGGGATGGTTTTTTGAAATTGATGGTGAAATACCCATGGAAATCCATGACTCGGTAAAAGACTTTGTTTTTCCGTACATAAATAGACCGGTGGGTAGGGACTCTCTGAGCCCCTACAATTTATCTTTAGCAGAGGAAGAGAGTATGCACTGGGTACCTCCAAAACAAAAAGTAATTGCCGACCTCAACCAGAAACAGAATATCGTTTTTCATCACGTGCTATTGAAATGGATGGTGTCCAATGGTTTCAAGGTCACAAAGATTCATAGAGCCCTCCAATTTGATCAAAAGCCTTACATGAAAACGTTTATTGACACCTTTGTCAGTAAGCGTTCACAAGCGAAAACGAAAATTGAAAAAGAAGTCTGTAAACTCATTTTGAACTCAGCTTTCGGTAAAATGTGCGAAAGCGTACGAAACAGAAGTCGATGTGACATTGTAACCAATCCCAAAGAATGTTTTCGAATCATTGCGGATCCAAACTTCACATCGTTCACAAACATAGACTCTGATATGGTGCTCCTACATCGCAAGAAAACAAATATTGTTTTAAATAAAAATATTGCAGGCGGGAGTGCAATAACTGATATATCTAAGAAACTCTTGTTGTCATTTTATTATAATGTATGCAAGGTGCAGTGGCCGATTGAGGGACAAGTTCAAGTGTATTACGGGGACACTGATTCACTGCTGTTAAAAGTCAAAACTGAAAATCTATTGAATGATTTGGAAAATGGCGAGTACAATAGCTCACAAATGGACTACACTAATTGGGATGAATCCCTCTATCCAGAGCTAGTGAAACGCAAGGCCCCAAATCAATTGTTAATGCTAAAATCTGAAAGGGGTAGCGATCTGATATCCAGTGGTGTGTTTCCTGGGCCGAAGGTATACTATGTTGAAACGCACAACAAGGATATCAAACAAGTTTGCTAGGGGGTACCTACACACTTTGTAAAAATAATTTCGACATGAGTGTATATAGAAACTGTGTGGAACGTAGTTTAGTCCCAAAAGCGAAAGTCATGGCGATTCGCTCTTTACAATTTAAAAACTATACAGTTAGAGTTGAGAAAAACGCCATGTCGGCCATATCGGACATAGTCTATATACTTGAGGATGGTGTGAAGGTATTACCACACGGTCATTATTTAATATCAGACCGAGCTGAATGTGTAGAGTATAGAAAACAACTCGGTCTAGAAAAATTTACTTAAATTCATTAAATGGGTGTAATGGGTGTTTTTAATTTTTTTTTATTACAAACAATTTTCAATGTGTGTGTTTGCAAGGCAGAGCAGATCCCACTATTTAATGCCCCTCCGCCGGCCCAACGCAGCGGGCCCCGCTTCACAGCCCGCGGCGCTGCCCGGCCAACTGCGGCCGCTGCGGCGGCCGCCCCCTGGGGGGACCCCAAAACTTAAATTTTGGGACCCCAAAACTTAAATGGACCCCAAAAACACACACACACAAACACAAAAAAACACACCATCTCAACCACCCACAACCCCACCATATAAATATAACCAAAAAACACAAACACATTAAACCTAAAAAAATCAAAACAAAAACCCAAAACCCTACAAATAACTACCTCACTCCACCTCACACGCACGCACCCCAACCCAAACACACCGACACAAACCCACAAAAAAACAAACACACACACATACACACACCCACACACACACACGCACAGACACAGACACATTGTTACTTACTTACAATTTTTTAATAATTTCTTCAATGAAATTTCTGCATTGTGTATCTAATAGGTGAAAACAATAAAGAGTTTATTACTTACTTGCGATTTTATCATGATTTCTCGAATTAAATATCAAAACAATAAAGAGTTTATTACTTAGTTGCGATTTTATCATGATTTCTTAAATTAAATATCTGTATTGTGTCCAGGAAGCAAATTCAAGAAAGCGATTGTTACTTACAATTTCTTCACAATTTAATGAAAAGAATAGAACTATTCTAAAGAATAAAGACGGGTTAAGCTTAAAGATATTTATTGCTTAAACGTATTAACGGATTTTTTCGAGAAAAAAAAAAAAAAACACAACAACAAATGTTTACATAAGAATAGTACTCAGAGTTCACTCTTAAACATCCACAAACGATGGTCCCATGATATAGAATAGTTTTTACCATGTCTTATGGATTTATCACGATATGTTCATAGGTATCCACTGTGCGAAGAACCTAACCTCGTCTTCAGGACGGTGATAACCCCCTTCAAATTTAGGACACTTATAATCTTCTAGATTGAAAAGTGGAATCCTAGGGTCACACTTTTGAATTAAAGCTTTATCTGTAGGTACATTGCCCTTTATGTAGAGTGCTTCAACCCCGAAAAAGCTGCAAATTTCACTGACTTCCTCCTGATCATTTCTCAGTTCCTGACCAGCATTATTAAGTGGTGTATTCACTCTATCGTAGAATCCCAGTCTGTTTATATGACGTAATGTAGTACTCCACGAGCTTTTATCATACCCAAACATGTTATAGTTCATAGAGAAAAAAAGGGATAAGAAATTCGCAAATTGGAATATACAAACGATCCTGTTTGAATAATAGGGAAAAAAAAGAGCTAGATAGTATTTGCGAATTGGATTGTATGAAGGTGGAGAAAAAAAGGATTAAACTGACTAGCAGTTAAGGTAACCCCGAAGGGCTTGTTAATTCATACCTTATTTATTATAAATTTGGAACAATAAATCAATGAAAATGGTTAGTGATGATAGAATGACATTGCGAGTTGACCTAGCTCATCCTCTTCGATGCGTTCTGTATAATGCACAAGTGGTGTTTGAACAGTGTTGTCAGTTTAAAATAGAGTCTAACGTTATATTATACTAAAAGTTGATTCTAAGAGAGATGTAGATGGCAAGAAAAGAATTTTAATAATGAAATTCAGAACAAACCTTAGAAATCCTTGCAAATCAAGTAGTAAAGTGTATGTGAGTACGAACCATCAAGGATAATAAGCACACACGACCCTAACCAGCAGAGACATCAACCCCCCAAAGGTCCCCTATCCCCAAACTCGAAGGGAGCCCCCTTCCCCTCCAACTTTTTGGCCCCCCCTCCCCATTTTTTTTTGGATTTTATTTTTTTTAACATGATATATTTTTTTCAACTTTTTTTTACATGTCTTCGAATGAGATGAAACATACTTAAATTCAGTAGTGTTTTGTCGTGGTTTATCTTGTCACAGTTACATTCTCTTGATTTTTCAAAGTTCATTTTGTATTTCTTTCATTGAAATGCAAGAGTTGGAATATTTCAGTAGTGTTTTGTTGTGCTTTACATTGTCACAGTTACATTCTCTTGATTTTTCAAAGTTCATTTTGGATTTCTTTCCTTGAAATGCGAGAGTTGGAGTATTTCAGTAGTGTTTTGTCGTGGTTTGCCTTGTCACAGTTACATTCTCTTGATTTTTCAAAGTTCATTTTGGATTTTTACATTCTCTTGATTTTACAAAGTTCATTTTGAATTATTTTCATTGAAATGTAAGACTTGGATTATTTCAATAGCGTTTTGTCGTGGTTTACCTTGTCACAGTTACATTCTCTGAATTTTTCAAAGTTCATTTTGAATTTCTTTCGTTGAAATGCAAGAGTTGGAATATTTCAGTAGTGTCTTGTTTTGCTTTACCTTGTCAAAGTTACATTATCTTGATTTTTCAAAGATAATTATGTATTTCTTTCTTTGAAATGCAATAGTTGGAATATTTAAGTAGTGTTTTGTTGTGGTTTACCTCGTCACAGTTACATTCTCTTGATTTTTCAAAGTTCATTTTGGATTTCTTTCATTGAAATGCAAGAGTTGGAATATTTCAGTAGTGTCTTGTTGTGCTTTACCTTGTAACAGTTACATTCTCTTAATTTTTTAAAGTTCATTTTGGATTTCTTTCGTTAAAATGCAAGAGTTGGAATATTTCAGTAACATAATTTTACTGAACAAACACAAAGATCTCTTAGAAATAATATTTTTCGTCAGTGATAACACTTTTTCTGTTTGAACTAGCAAGTTTTCTGGCAAAGATACCAAATTTTTTCTTGGAAGTAAATTTTTTTTATTGTGATAACAAATTTTCTGTCAGAAGTAGCAAGTTTTGCTTAACATTAACAAATCTTCTCATCAAAGTAACGACATCTTACCTTAATACTAACATACTTTTACTGAACACACATACAAAGTTCTCTTAGAAATAATATTTTTCGTCAGTGATAAAACCTTTTCTGTTCGAACTAGCAAGTTTTCTACCAAAGATACCAAATTTTTTCTTAGAAGTAACATTTATTGATTGTGATAACAACTTTTTTATCAGAAGTAGCAAGTTTTCCTTTCACACTAACAAACATTCTCATCAAAGTAACATCATTTTACCTTAATACTAACATACTTTTACTGAACACACACAAAGTTCTCTTAGAAATAATATTTTTCGTCAATGATAAAACTTTTTCTATTCGAACTAGCAAGTTTTCTGTCAAAGATACAAAATTTTTTCTAAGAAGTAACATTTTTTGATTGTGATAACAACTTTTCTGTCAGAAGTAGCAAGTTTTCCTTTCACACTAACAAACATTCTCATCAAAGTAACATCATTTTACCTTAATACTAACATACTTTTACTGAACACAGACAAAGTTCTCTTTGAAATAATATTTTTCGTCAGTGATAACACTTTTTCTGTTCGAACTAGCAAGTTTTCTGTCAAAGATGCAAAATTTTTTCTTAGAAGTAAAATTTTTTCGATTGTGGAAACAACTTTTCTTACAGAAGTAGCCAATTTTGCTGAACACTAACGAACAATCTCATCAAAGTAACATCATTTTACCTTAATGCTAACATACTTTTACTGAACACACACACAAAGTTCTCTTAGAAATAATATTTTTCGTCAGTGATAACAACTTTTCTGTTCGAACTATTAAGTTTTCTGCCAAAGATACCAAATTGTTTCGTAGAAGTAGCATTTTTGATTGTGATAACAACTTTTCTGTCAGAAGTAGCAAGTTTTCCTTTCACACTAACAAACCTTCTCATCAAAGTAACAACATTTTACCTCAATACTAACATACTTTTACTGAACACACACAAATTTCTCTTAGAAATAAAATTTTTCGTCACTGATAACACTTTTTCTGTTCGAACTAGCGAGTTTTCTACCAAAGATACCAAATTTTTTCGTAGAAGCAACATTTTTTTATTGTGATAACAACTTTTCTGTCGGAAGTAGCAAGTTTTGCTTAAAACTAAAAAACCTTCTCATCAAAGTAACGACATTTTACCTTAATACTAACATACTTCTACTGAACACACACAAAGTTCTCTTATAAATAATATTTTTCGTCAGTGATAACACTTTTTCTGTTCGAACTAGCAAGTTTTCTAACAAAGATACCAAATTTTTTTTTAGAAGTAAAATTTTTTGATTGTGATAACAACTTTTCTGTCAGAAGTAGCAAGTTTTGCTTAACAATAACAAACCTTCTCATCAAAGTAACGATATTTTACCTTAATACTAACATCCTTTTAATGAACACACACAAATTCCTCTTAGAAATAATATTTTTCGTCAGTGATAACACTTTTTCTGTTCGAACTAGCAAGTTTTCTACCAAAGATACCAAATTTTTTCTTAGAAGTAACATTTTTTGATTGTGGTAACAACTTTTCTTTCGGAAATAGCAAGTTTTGCTTAACACTAACAAACCTTCTCATCAAAGTAACATCATTTTACCTTAATACTAACATAATTTTACTGAACACACACAAATATCTCTTATAAATATTATTTTTTGTTAGTGACAATACTTTCTTGTCAAACTTGCAAGTTTTCTACCAAAGATACCAAATTTTTTCTTAGAAGTAACATTTGTTGATTGTGATAACAACTTTTCTGTCAGAAGTAGCAAGTTTTCCTTTCACAGTAACAAACCTTCTCATCAAAGTAACGACATTTTACCTTAATACTAACATACTTTTACTGAACACACACAAAGTTCTCTTAGAAATAATATTTTTCGACAGTGATAACACTTTTTCTGTTCGATTTAGCAAGTTTTCTGTCAAAGATACAAAATTTTTTCTTAGAAGTACCATTTTTTTTATTGTGATAACAACTTTTCTGTCAGAAGTAGCAAGTTTTACTTAACACTAACAAACCTTCTCATCAAAGTAACGACATTTTACCTTAATTTTACCTTAACACTTTTTCTGTTCGAACTACCAAGTTTTTTACCAAAGATACCAAATTTTTTCTTAGAAGTAACATCTTTTGATTGTTATAACAACTTTTCTGTCAGAAGTAGCAAGTTTTCCTTTCACACTAACAAACATTCTCATCAAAGTAACATCATTTTACCTTAATACTAACATACTTTTACTGAACACAGACAAAGTTCTCTTTGAAATAATATTTTTCGTCAGTGATAACACCTTTTCTGTTTGAACTAGCAAGTTTTCTACCAAAGATACCAAATTTTTTCTTAGAAGTAACATTTTTTTATTGTGATAACAACTTTTCTGTCAGAAGTAGCAATTTTTGCTTAACACTAACAAACATTCTCATTAAAGTAACGACATTTTACCTTAATACTAAAATACTTTTACTTAACACACACAAAGTTCTCTTAGAAATAATATTTTTCGTCAATGATAACACTTTTTCTGTTCGAACTTGCAAGTTTTCTACCAAAGATACCAAATTTTTTCGTAGAAGTAACATTTTTCTATTGTGATAACAACTTTTCTGTCAGAAGTAGAAAGTTTTGCTTAACACTAACAAACCTTCTTATCAAAGTAACGACATTTTACATTAATACTAATATACTTTTACTGAACACACACAAAGTTCTCTTAGAAATAATAATTTTCGACAGTGATAACACTTTCTGGTCGAACTAGCAAGTTTTCTACCAAAGATACCAAATTTTTTCGTAGAAGTAACATTTTTGATTGTGATAACAGTTTTTCTTTCAGAATTAGTAATTTTTGCTTAACACTAACAAACATTCTCATCAAAGTAACGACATTTTACCTTAATACTAACATACTTTTACTGAACACACACAAATTTCTCTTAGAAATAATATTTTTCGGCAGTGATAACACTTTTTCTGTTCGAACTAGCAAGTTTTCTACCAAAGATACCAAATTTTTTCTTAGAAGTAACATTTATTGATTGTGATAACAACTTTTCTGTCAGAAGTACCAAGTTTTCCTTTCACACTAACAAACATTTTCATCAAAGTAACATTATTTTACCTTAATACTAAAATACTTTTACTGAACACACACAAAGTTCTCTTAGAAATAATATTTTTCATCAGTGATAACACTTTTTCTGTTCGAACTAGCAAGTTTTCTGTCAAAGATACAAAATTTTTTCTTAGAAGTAAAATTTTTTCGATTGTGATAACAACTTTTCTGTCAGAAGTAGCAAATTTTGCTTAACACTAACGAACATTCTCATCAAAGTAACATCATTTTACCTTAATGCTAACATACTTTTACTGAACACACACAAAGTTCTCTTAGAAATAATATTTTTCGTCAGTGATAACACTTTTTCTGTTCGAACTAGCAAGTTTTCTACCAATAATACCAAATTTTTTCGTAGAAGTAACATTTTTTGATTGTGATAACAGCTTTTCTGTCAGAAGTAGCAAGTTTTGCTTAAAACTAACAAACCTTCTCATCAAAGTAACGACATTTTACCTCAATACTAACATACTTTTACTGAACACACACAAAGTTCTCTTAGAAACAAAATTTTTCGTCAGTGATAACACTTTTTCTGTTCGAACTAGCAAGTTTTCTACCAAAGATACCAAATTTTTTCTTAGAAGTAACATTTATTGATTGTGATAACAACTTTTCTGTCAGACAAAGCAAGTTTTTCTTAACACTAACAAACCTTCTCATCAAAGTAACGACATTTTACCTTAATACTAACATACTTTTACTGAACACACACGAAGTTCTCTTAGAAATAATATTTTTCGTCAGTGATAACACTTTTTCTGTTAGTACTAGCAAGTTTTCAACCAAAGATACCAATTTTTTCTTAGAAGTAACATTTTTAATTGTGATAACAACTTTTCTGTCAGAAGTAGCAAGTTTTGCTTAACACTTACAAACCTTCTCATCAAAGTAAGGATTTTTTACCTTAATACTAACATACTTTTAATGAACACACACAAATTTCTCTTAGAAACAATATTTTTCGTCAGTGATAACACTTTTTCTGTTCGAACTAGCAAGTTTTCTACCAAAGATACCGAATTTTTTCTTAGAAGTAACATTTTTTTATTGTGATAACAACTTTTCTGTCAGAAGTAGCAAGTTTTTCTTTCACACTAACAAACCTTCTCATCAAAGTAATGACATTTTACCTTAAAACTAACATACTTTTACTGAACACACACAAATTTCTCTTAGAAATAATATTTTTTGTCAGTGATAACACTTTTTGTGTTCGAACTAGCAAGTTTTCCACCAAAGATACCAATTTTTTTTTTTGAAGTAACATTTTTGATTGTGATAACAACTTTTCTGTCAGAAGTAGCAAGTTTTGCTTAACACTAACAAACACTCTCATCAAAGTAACGACATTTTACCTTAATACTAAAATACTTTTACTGAACCCACACAAAGTTCTCTTAAAAATAATATTTTTCGTCAATGATAACACTTTTTCTGTTCTAACTTGCAAGTTTTCTACCAAAGATACCAAATTTTTTCGTAGAAGTAACATTTTTCTATTGTGATAACAACTTTTCTGTCAGAAGTAGCAAGTTTTGCTTAACACTAACAAACCTTCTTATCAAAGTAACGATATTTTACATTAATACTAATATACTTTTACTGAACACACACAAAGTTCTCTTAGAAATAATATTTTTCGTCAGTGATAACACTTTTTCTGTTCGAACTAGCAAGTTTTCCACCAAAGATACAAAATTTTTTCGTAGAAGTAAAATTTTTTTATTGTGATAACAACTTTTCTGTCAGAATTAACAAGTTTTGCTTAACACTAACAAACATTCTCATCAAAGTAACGATATTTTACCTTAATACTAACATACTATTACTGAATACACACAAAGTTCTCTTAGAAACATTATTTTTCGTCAGTGATAACACTTTTTCTGTTCGAACTAGCAAGTTTTCTACCAAAGATACCAATTTTTTCTTAGAAGTAACAGTTTTTTATTGTGATAACAACTTTTCTGTCAGACAAAGCAAGTTTTGCTTAACACTAACAAACCTTCTCATCAAAGTAACGACATTTTACCTTAATACTAACATACTCTTACTGAATACACACGAAGTTCTCTTAGAAATAATATTTTTCGTCAGTGATAACACTTTTTCTGTTAGAACTAGCAAGTTTTCTACCAAAGATACCAATTTTTTCTTAGAAGTAACATTTTTAATTGTGATAACAACTTTTCTATCAGAAGTAGCAAGTTTTGCTTAACACTTACAAACCTTCTCATCAAAGTAAGGATTTTTTACCTTAATACTAATATACTTTTACTGAACACACACAAATTTATCTTAGAAACAATATTTTTCAACAGTGATAACACTTGTTCTGTTCGAACTAGCAATTTTTCTACAAAAGATACCGAATTGTTTCTTAGAAGTAAAATTTTTTGATTGTGATAATAACTTTTCTTTCAGAAGCAGCAAGTTTTGCTTAGCACTAACAAACCTTCTCATCAAAGTAACGACATTTTACCTTAATACTAACATACTTTTACTGAACACACACAAATTTCTCATAGAAATAATATTTTTTATCAGTGATAACACTTTTTCGATTCAAACTAGCAAGTTTTCTGTCAAAGATACCGAATTTTTCTTAGAAGTAACAATTTTGTGATTGTGATAACAACTTTTCTGTCAGAAGTAGCAAGTTTTCCTTTCACACTAACAAACCTTCTCATCAAAGTAACGACATTTTACCTTAATACTAACATACTTTTACTGAACACACACAAATTTCTCTTAGAAATAAAACTAGCAAGTTTTAACTAGCAAGTTTTCTACCAAAGATACCAAATTTTTTCGTAGAAGTAACATTTTTTATTGTGATAACAACTTTTCTGTCAGAAGTAGCAAGTTTTGCTTAACACTAACAAACCTTCTCATCAAAGTAACGACATTTTACCTTAATACTAACATACTTTTACTGAACACACACAAAGTTCGCTTGGAAATAATATTTTTCGTCAGTGATAACACTTTTTCTGTTCGAACTAGCAAGTTTTCTACCAACGATACCAAATTTTTTTTTAGAAGTAACATTTTTTGATTGTGATAACAACTTTTCTGTCAGAAGTAGCAAGTTTTGCTTAACAATAAAAAACCTTCTCATCAAAGTACCGATATTTTACCTTAATACTAACATCCTTTTAATGAACAAACACAAATTTCTCTTAGAAATAATATTTTTCGTCCGTGATAACACTTTTTCGTTCAAACTAGCAAGTTTTCTGCCAAAGATACCAAATTTGTTCATAGAAGCAACATTTTTTGATTGTGATAACAACTTTTCTGTCGGAAGTAGCAAGTTTTGCTTAAAACTAACAAACATTCTCATCAAAGTAACATCATTTTACCTTAATACTAACATACTTTTACTGAACACACACAAACTTCTCTTAGAAATAATATGTTTCGTCAGTGATAACACTTTTTCTGTTCGAACTAGCAAGTTTCCTATCAAAGATCCCAAATTTCTTCTAAAAAGTAACATTTGTTGATTGTGATAACAACTTTTCTGTCAGAAGTAGCAAGTTTTCCTTTCACAGTAACAAACCTTCTCATCAAAGTAACGACATTTCACCTTAATACTAACATACTTTTACTGAGCACACACAAAGTTCTCTTAGAAATAATATTTTTCGACCGTGATAACACTTTTTCTGTTCGATTTAGCAAGTTTTCTGTCAAAGATACAAAATTTTTTCTTAGAAGTACCATTTTTTTGATTGTGTTAACAACTTTTCTGTCAGAAGTTGCAAGTTTTGCTTAACACTAACAAACCTTCTCATCAAAGTAACGACATTTTACCTTAATTTTACCTTAATTTTACCTTAACACTTTTTCTGTTCGAACTACCAAGTTTTTTACCAAAGATACCAAATTTTTTCTTAGAAGTAACATTTTTTGATTGTGATAACAACTTTTCTGTCAGAAG
Source organism: Artemia sp. Qi Xiang Cuo (assembly GCF_049724085.1). NCBI lineage: Eukaryota > Metazoa > Arthropoda > Branchiopoda > Anostraca > Artemiidae > Artemia > Artemia sp. Qi Xiang Cuo. Next base: position 70,074,776 of record NC_142796.1, on the reverse strand, counting down.
TAGCAAGTTTTCCTTTCACACTAACAAACATTCTCTTATCAAAGTAACATCATTTTACCTTAATACTAACATACTTTTACTGAACATACACAAATTTCTGTTAGAAATAATATTTTTCGTCAGTGATAACACTTTTTCTGTTCGAACTAGCAAGTTTTCTAACAAAGATACCAAATTTTTTCGTAGAAGTAACATTTTTTTATTGTGATAACAACTTTTCTGTCAGAAGTAGCAACTTTTGCTTAACAATAACAAATCTTCTCATTAAATTAACGACATTTTACCTTAATACTAACATACTTTTACTGAACACAAACAAAGTTCTCTCAGAAATAATATTTTTCGTCAATGATAACTTTTTTTCTGTTCGAACTAGCAAGTTTTCTAAAAAAGATACCAAATATTTTCTTACAAGTAATATTTTTTGATTGTGATAACAACTTTTCTGTCAGAAGTAGCAAGTTTTGCTTAACACTAACAAACCTGCTCATCAAAGTCATGATATTTTACCTTAATACTAACATACTTTTAATGAACACACACAAATTTCTCTTAGAAATAATATTTTTCGTCAGTGATAACACTTTTTCTGTTCTAGCTAGCAAGTTTTCTTCCAAAGATACCAAATTTTTTCGTAGAAGTAGCATTTTTGATTGTGATAACAACTTTTCTGTCAGAAGTAGCAAGTTTTGCTTAACACTAACAAACTTTCTCACCAAAGTAGCATCATTTTACTTTAATACTAACATACTTTTACTGAACACACACACAAAGTTCTCTTAGAAATAATATTTTTCGTCAGTGATAACACTTTTTCTGTTCGAACTTGCAAGTTTTCTACCAAACATACCAAATTTTTTTCGTAGAAGTAGCATTTTTTTATTGTGATAACAACTTTTCTGTCAGAAGTAGCAAGTTTTTCTTTCACACTAACAAACCTTCTCATCAAAGTAACGACATTTTACCTTAACACTAACATACTTTTACTGAACACACACAAATTTTCTTAGAAATAATATTTTTCGTCTGTGATAGCACTTTTTCTGTTTGAACTAGCAAGTTTTCCACCAAAGATACCAATTTTTTACTTTGAAATAACATTTTTGATTGTGATAACAACTTTTCTGTCAGAAGTAGCAAGTTTTGCTTAACACTAAAAAACACTCTCATCAAAGTAACGACATTTTACCTTAATACTAAAATACTTTTACTGAACACACACAAAGTTCTCTTAGAAATAATATTTTTCGTCAATGATAACACTTTTTCTGTTCTAACTTGCAAGTTTTCTACCAAAGATACCAAATTTTTTCGTAGAAGTAACATTTTTCTATTGTGATAACAACTTTTCTGTCAGAAGTAGCAAGTTTTGCTTAACACTAACAAACATTCTCATCAAAGTAACATCATTTTACCTTAATACTAACATACTTTTACTGAACACACACAAATTTATCTTAAAAATAATATTTTTCGTCAGTGATAACACTTTTTCTGTTCGGACTAGCAAGTTTTCTACCAAAGATGCCAAATTTTTTCTTAAAATTAAAGCGTTTTTATTTTGTAAGCAACTTTTTTCTTCAAGTAGGTAAATCTTGTTAAGCACAAGTAAATATTCTAATCAAATTAGAAGCACTCTACCATAGAGTTACAAAGCTGATACAGAACAATTCCAATGTTATACTATAATAATAGTTCTTTATCAGTGATAACACTTTTTCTTTTTGAATTATAAAGTTTTCAACCAAATATATCCATTTTTTTCGTAGAAGTAACATTTTATTGATTGTGATAACAACGGTTCTGTCAGAATTAGCAAGTTTTGCTTAACACTAACAAATATTCTCATCAAAGTAACATCATTTTACCTTAATACTAACATACTTTTACTGAACACACACAAATTCCTCTTAGAAATAATATTTTTCATCAATGATAACACTTTTTATGTTCGAACTAGCAAGTTTTCTACCAAAGTTACCGAATTTTTTCTTAGAAGTAACATTTTTTGATTGTAATAACAACTTTTCTGTCAAAAATAGCAGGTTTTGCTTAACACTAACAAACCTTCTCATCAAAGTAACGACATTTTACCTTAATACTAACATACTTTTACTGAACACACACAAATTTCTCATAGAAATAATATTTTTCATAAGGGATAACACTTTTTCTGTTCGAACTAGCAAGTTTTCTGTCAAGATACCGAATTTTTTCTTAGAAGTAACAATTTTTTGATTGTGATAACAACTTTTCTGTCAGAAGTAGCAAGTTTTGCTTAACACTAACAAACATTCTCATCAAAGTAACAACATTTTACCTTAATGCTAACATACTTTTACTGAACACACACAAATTTCTCTTAGAAATAATATTTTTCGTCAGTGATAACACTTTTTCTGTTCAAACTAGCAAGTTTTTTAGCAAAGATACCAATTTTTTCTTAGAAGTAACACTTTTTGATTGTGATAACAACTTTTCTGTCAGAAGTAGCAAGTTTTGCCTAACACTAACAAACCTTCTCATCAAAGTAACAACATTTTACCTTAATACTAACTTTCTTTTAATGAACACACACAAATTTCTCTTAGAAATATTAGTTTTCGTCAGCTGATGAAAAATATTATTTCTAAGAGAAATTTGTGTGTGTTCATTAAAAGTATGTTAGTATTAAGGTAAAATGTTGTTACTTTGATGAGAATGTTTGTTATTGTTAAGCAAAACTTGCTACTTCTGACAGAAAAGTTGTTATCACAATCAAAAAATGTTACTTCTAAGAAAAAATTCGGTATCTTTGACAGAAAACTTGCTAGTTTGAATCGAAAAAGTAATATCACTGATGAAAAATATTATTTCTAAGATAAATTTGTGTGTGTTCAGTAAAAGTTTGTTAGTATTAAGGTAAAATGTCGTAACTTTGATGAGAAGGTTTGTTAGTGTTAAGCAAAATTTGCTACTTCTGAAAGAAAAGTTGTTATCACAATCAAAAAATGTTAATTCTACGAAAAAATTTGATATATTTGGTAGAAAAATTGCTATTTCGAACAGAAAAAGTGTTATCGCTGATGAAAAATAATATTTGTAAGAGAAATTTGTGTGTGTTCAGTAAAAGTATGTTAGTAATAAGGTAAATTGTTGTTACTTTGATGAGAATGTTTGTTAGTGTTAAGCAAAACGTGCTACTTCTGACATAAAAGTTGTTATCTCAATAAAAAAATGTTACTTCTAAAAAAAATTGATATCTTTGGTAGAAAACTTGCTAGTTCGAACAGAAAAAGTGTTATCACTGACGAAAAATATTATTTCTAAGAGAACTTTGTGTGTGTTCAGTAAAAGTATATTAGTATTAATGTAAAATATCGTTACTTTGATAAGAAGGTTTGTTAGTGTTAAGCAAAACTTGCTACTTCTGACAGAAAAGTTGTTATCCCAATAAAAAAAATTTTACTTCTACGAAAAAAATTGGGATCTTTGGTAGAAAACTTGCAAGTTTGAACAGAAAAAGTGTTATCACTGACGAAAAATATTATTTATAAGAGAAATTTGTGTGTGTTCAGTAAAAGTATTTTAGTATTAAGGTAAAATGTCGTTACTTTGATGAGAGTGTTTTTTAGTGTTTTGCAAAACTTGCTACTTCTGACAGAAAAGTTGTTATCACAATCAAAAATGTTACTTCAAAGTAAAAAATTGGTATCTTTGGTGGAAAACTTGCTAGTTCAAACAGAAAAAGTGCTATCACAGACGAAAAATATTATTTCTAAGAGAAATTTGTGTGTGTTCAGTAAAAGTATGTTAGTGTTAAGGTAAAATGTCGTTACTTTGATGAGAAGGTTTGTTAGTGTGAAAGAAAAACTTGCTACTTCTGACAGAAAAGTTGTTATCACAATAAAAAAATGTTACTTCTACGAAAAAAATTTGGTATCTTTGGTATCTTTTCTATCTTTTCAAAAATGCTACTTCTACGAAACAATTTGTTATCTTTGGCAGAAAACTTAATAGTTCGAACAGAAAAAGTGTTATCACTGACGAGAAATATTATTTCTAAGAGAACTTTGTGTGTGTGTTCAGTAAAAGTATGTTAGTATTAAGGTAAGATGTCGTTACTTTGATGAGAAGATTTGTTAGTATTAAGTAAAACTTGCTACTTCTGACAGAAAAGTTGTTTTCACATTAACAAAATTTACTTCCAAAAAAAATTTGGTATCTTTGACAGAAAACTTGCTAGTTCGAACAGAAAAAGTGTTATCACTGACAAAAAATATTATTTCTAAGAGATACTTGTGTGTGTTCAGTAAACATTTAATAAAAAGCCTTTTGAAAGTATTGCTTGGTGATGGGATATTCAAAAAGCCATAAAGTAAAGTTTTGGGTGAAAAGGATGAGTACTTCAATTTGTAAAATCGGTTTAGGAGGGAAATTACGTTAAGAACTTGTTCTGAAATAATATAAGAAAAAGCCTTTTGAAAAGTACTGCTTGGCGTTGGGGTATTCAAAAAGTCGTAAGGTAAAGTTGTTGTGAAAAGGATGAGTACATCAACTTGTAAAATGGGTTTAGGAGGGAATATTAAGAAAGGAACTTCTTCTGAAAAGATATAATAACGCCTTGTGAAATGTGGGGGGGCCCTTCTATGTCTCAAGTGCACATGAAAAGTATTAAAAAATAGGGGGGCCCTTTTGGGGTGCCGGGGGCCTTTTGGGACCTTTGAAGGTCCGAGGGAGGGCTTTGGGGGCTTGGAGGTCCCTTTGGGGGTATTGGGGGACTGGGGGTCTTTGGGGTCCCGGGGCCCTTTGAGGGCCCGGGGGGCATTGGGGGACCAGGGGCCTTTCTGGGGCCAGGGGGTTCCTTCGGGGTTAGGGTAGGGGGGGAGGGTTCAGGGCCCTTTGGGGTTCAGGTAGAGGACCTCACAACACTGTTCAAATAGAAATTGTGTATTATAACGACCAAAGAGTTTCACCTCCAAATCCTCTTCTAAATTATCTTCTAAAATCATCTTTTAAAATGTCTCTAACTGTTTCGCTTAAATCATCTTCTAAAATGTCTCAAAACAGTTTCGCCCAAGTAATCCCTAATTGCAATTTCTGCGTGTTCCTTTTGTTTTGGCATCCCTGCGCTGTCACATTTGAAATTCCTAGGAAACCCTTTCCCTCGTTATTCTCTTCATCTCTAAGATCAAAACATTCCCCCCACCGTCATTGCCCATGTACAAACTTCACCCCGGAGACAATTCCCCTGGACGAACACCAACAAATAAATTTCTCGAAAATCCACTCCCCCTTCGATTACGCAATCAAGTTCTCGGAAATACACTTCCCCTAGGAAGGCTATGCCCGTATATAGTGTTCGTATGGAGTTACACTGAATTATAGATGACAGCAGTGGTGTGATCGTGGGGCTGGTACCCCTTTCCCTACTCATAAGCTCTGTTGATGGGCTAGAAATGACAATTTTGAAACTAAAATTGGTAGTTTTAGCTAAGCATCGAATTTTACATGTGAACGGTCATTGCCTAGACATTGGATTCTGGCTAGACACTTGTCTAGACATGGGATTCTAGCTAGAAACGCTTGTGAACACCGCTTAAAAAAACAGGTTTTTCAAAGAAAACTAAAGAGCTCCATTAAGCCAAAAATGTGCAGAAATGAAGTAAGTAATCATCCAAGCGTAAAACTACCACAAATCGCAATCAATAAATAAATGAAACTCAAAATGAACAGAAATTAGAATAAATAGCCGAGTCAAAATCGAAACGAGCAAAAACTAACGTTTGTAGGGCTGATAAACTCCATGCGTTTTCAAGATCAGGACATAATTTTCGCTTTACTGATTACAAAATATGTTTAAATGTTTTCACTTTTTTTAATTGGAAAAGTAAAAAACTTTTACTCACTTTTGTTTAACCTTTTTTATTTTAAGGAATAAATATCACTGAAGGTATATTAAACTGACAATCCACGGTCTTTATTTTTTTTTCAATAAAGCCTAAGTTATGTTCTGCCATTGAGAAGGCATGGGGGTTATCATCCCTAGTAATGTCAATTTGTGCTCGTTTCGAGTTTGACTAGGCTATTTATTATAATTTCTGTTCGTTTTAATTCTATTTCTGCCTATTTTTGACTTAATAGAGCTCTTTACTTTTATTTGAAAACTTATTCGGTGGAAAAAGGCTTTTAAATTAATACAAATATATGACACCGTTATTCAGCCAGGGGGGCTGGCACCCTCCTTGACCCCCTCCCCTTATGGGCACTTATGATTGGGAAGTATGAAGATATTTTTCAAAGGAGAAATCTTTGCATGGAATAATTTTGCGTTGGGGAAGGGAATTTTCCATCAAAGGGTTGTTGGATTTCCCGACATAATTTAAATTATGATCAGAAATTTAATCAACATTCTTCGCTCTTTAGACTAAATTCGTTTTAGAACTTTAAAAAAAGCCTATTATTCCAATTAAACACCCTTTGAGGTTCAGGAGTCATTCTTAAATAATTGGAACAGAGAATCAAACTTGAGCGTAAAGAGTAAGGTATTGAGGAAGGGCCAGCCCCCTTTTATATATGTAGTAATTTCTGTTGGTTTTAAGTTTTTAATTGATTCCGATATGCAATAAATAAATACTCTCGAAGAATTTTTTCATGGGTTTCATCATACTCAGTTGAAAAAGAGGCAAAATTATTTTGTTTTTCTCACCAAACACAATAGACATGTTTGTGTTTCTGTAAACAAATGTTTTTCTTCCCATTTCAGAATCAAAGAGATCCACATAGCAGAATTTAAATCAGTGGAGCAGGCAACATTATGGAAAAAATATTTGCCAATAAACAGCGAAATATTTGGCTGCCCCACTGAACTATTTGTAGTCAAATACCAATTCTAAAAGGAAACGGATATTTTATTGTTTAAATTTTTTAAGTTTTATTGTTTTTATATATTAGTATTTTTGAAGTGTCTTTGTTTACAACTTTCTTGTTAGGCAGTCTTCCCCTTTTTTTCATTTCTTATGCCTGTCTCTTTTAATGTGTAAGAACAATTAAAGTTTTGTTAGACCATATGGATTATTCAAGATTTATATTTATGCTTGTCAGACTTAAACTTCTTTCTATTAGTGTGAAAGGCTATATTAACATTTTAATCTTGCATAAAAGTAAATTTTGAAAAAAATTCTGTTTTTTGGTTCGGAAGGGACCACATTTTTTGTTCTCGTCTAAAGTCAGGACTAGATAGGGAATTTTACGTAGGAAGACCTTACCATGGACGAATTTTACGTAAGGGGGAGGGAAAAGTGAGGAAAAGAGCGTTCCATGGTAGTATCCAGGTGTCTGCCATTTTTCTCCCATCCTGAGAAGCCAACCCCCCTGTATCAGACCATTTGGGTAGACAACATTGGTCCCTCTAAAGGGAGAAGAGGGTCACTCATCACTCGTCCGCCATCAGTTGAAAGTGCCACTAGATTCTCAGAACCGGTACTGGCGAGAGAACTCCTTTCTCTCACCTCTAATTTTTCATCAAAGGATTTTTCTTGCATCGTGAATAGTTCTCCATATGTCCAGGAAAATCCCGGGGCAGGATTTTGCAGTCATTACTGACATCAGTTTATTCAATCTCGGCAACGTTTTCAAGAAAATACCGTGCAACATGGTCAGACACTGAACAGGACGGTTATTGGCTAGATGGTGATTGAAATCAGTGTCAGTAGGCCCGTTGAAATCTAGTATAGTTTATAACGATGATTTTTTGGATTTTTAAAGATTTATATTTATGCTTGTCAGACTTATATTTCTTTCTATTAATGTGAAAGGCTACATTAAAATATTAATCTTGAATAAGAGTAAATTTAGAAAAAAAATATTCTTTTTTTTTGTTTTGGAAGGACCACATTTGTGTTTCTCGTCTAAAGTCACTAGATAGAGAATTTTACTTAGGAGTCTCTTTCCATCGAGAAATTTTGCGTAGGGGAGTTGAACTTTTAATGAAGAGGGAGCTGGGTTTCCGGGTATATACATAATAATTTCTGTTTGAAAGTTTTAATGTTGCTGCTTTTTATTGTTTTTTATATGTCAGTAGGTTTAAAGTGCCTTAATTTATAGCTTCTTTGTCAAGCAGCCCTCCCTCCTTTTTAATTTTCTTATATCTAGCTCTTTCTTAATAGGTAAGAATGAACATAATATTGTTTTTAAGGTTGAACTTTTGTATTGCACAGAAGATTCAAATTTATCATAAAATATTATATTTCATTATTTTTTATAAAAGAAAGTTTTAAAAAATAAGTTTTTCTCTGTTTTTGGTCCATCGTGGGGGGACTAGATTAAGCTTCGGTCCCTTTTGAATCTTTAAAAGTGAACTAGAACCATTTTTATTTTAAATCAAATGAGCCCTCTCTACTCTGAAGAGTATACAAGTATCCCTTCTATAAGAGCCATATACATCCCCAGAGTATATTTTATGACGCCTGTCCCTGGGCCCTGGGGGCTTGTGTCGACCCTGGAGTTTTAATAACTCATGCTTGAACTATTTTTAACAAAATGGTCAGTAGAATGGCCCCTATTGATCCCACGAGTCACCCCTGCTGCCACCTACAACTTTTTTTTACATAATTTATGCATGTTTTTATGGTTTTTCTCACTTGAAAAACAGGAATTTTCACACTTTTATGGATGTTTCTTGGACGGTTATGTGTGTTGGTCAATTTATTTGATGTTTTTCATGGGAGTCACCAGTAATTTATGTCTGTTTTATTGTTTTTGTCAGTGAGAATGAAAAAACAGGAATTTTCTCACTTTGATGGATGTTTTTTGGACGGTTATGTGTGTTGGTCAATTTATATGATGTTTTCATGGATGTCAACATCAATTTATGTCTGTTTTATGGTTTTTGTCAGTGAGAATGAAAATACATGATTTTTCTCACTTTGATGGTTGTTTCTTGGACGGTTATGTGTGTTGGTCAATTTATTTGATGTTTTTCATGGATGTCAACAGCAATTCATGTCTTTCTTATATTTTTTGTTAGTGGGAATGGAAAAATAGGGATTTCTTCACATTGATGTATGTTTCTAGGACGGTCTTGAGTGCCGGTCAATTTATTCGTTGTTTTTTCGGATTTCAACAGCAATTCATGTCCTTCTTATGGTTTTTGTCAGTAACAATGGAAAAAACAGTATTTTTCTCACTTTGAGGATTTATTGAGTCTAACGGGGACAGGGTCAATGACACTTCTTTCAAGATCTTGTTGTTGTTTTGGCCAAGTGCATGCTCGAGGCGAATGTTATGCCGTCCGGGAAAACAGTTAGATTGCGTGTTTCCTTCTCAGCCAATCAGCGAATCGGATACATCCCCTTTCTCAGCCAATCAGAGGATTGCTTGCATATGATTTTCCCCGTTACATAACAATTCACCCTAGAGATTTCGCATAAAACGGGCATGCATTATGATTAAATTATCAGAAAGTATTTTGACACAGTTCAAACAACTAGAATGGATACTATTGATGAGTTAGAAGCCTTGGCAACTTCAATTTACCATGTAAGTTCTGATTTAGTACATTTTTTATTTCCAAAATAAAATTATTTTCTTTGGTCACCCTCCAGTATATTCAGGTCACTCCCCTCCCTCCCCCCCCCCAAACATCACTATGCAATCTTTATACTCGCTAGAAAACATAAAATATGTTCCTTTTACCCTCAAACCCTAACCCCTCCCCCATTGTTTTACAATGATAATTCTCGCAAATAGAAATAATTATCTTTCTCGATAAATTTAGACTTCTGTATTGTAATCTTTTCTCTAACTGAGACATCCGTCGCTGTTGTTATTAACCCGTTCGGCTTTGACATAAGGTTCTCCAGCGCGAGATTATATAATTAGCTCTGACCCTTTTTAAGCACTTCCTGTTCGTTAGCGTTAGCAGTTTAGTCAGCGCGATATCAACTTGATTGGTTTAAGCAGTCTATTGCTTTGAAGTAGTTCAGCCCCCCTCCTTGTTTTCTTTATTATAATATTCTAGCTCATGTTTAGTTCAGGTTCTACAAACTTTAATTTTGAAATGAATAGCCTAGCTCCAAAACCCTCTTTCCAAATATCAATTCCCCATCGCTTTGATTATAATGTTTATGTTTAGTTATCTCATTCAAAGTTTCCTAATAAATAATATCAACTTGATTGGTTTAAGCAGCCTACTGCTTTGAAGTAGATCAGCCCCCTCCTTGTTGTCTTTAGTACAATATTTTAGTTCATGTTTAGGTCAGGTTCTACAAACTTAAATTTTGAAATGAATAGCCTAGCTCCAAAGCCCTCTTTCCAAACATCAATTCCCCCTTATTTTCAGTATAATGTTCAAAGTTCAGTATAATCTCGTTCAAAGTTTCCTAGTAAAAAATATCAACTTCCTTGGTTTAAGCAGCCTATTGCTTTGAAGTAGGTCAGCCCCCCTCCTCGTTTTCTTTATTATAATATTCTAGCTCATGTTTAGTTCAGGTTCTACAAATTTTAATTTTGAAATGAATAGCCTAGGTCCAAAACCCTCTTTTCAAATATCAATTCCCCCTCGTTTTCATTATAATGTTTATGTTTAGTTATCTCATTCAAAGTTTCCTAATAAATAATATCAACTTTATTGGTTTAAGCAGTCTACTGCTTTGAAGTAGATCAGCCCCCCTCTTTGTTGTCTTTAGTAGAATATTTTGCTCATGTTTAGGTCAGGTTCTACAAACTTTAATTTTGAAATCAATAGCCTAGCTCAAAAGCCCTCTTTCCAAACATCAATTCCCCCTTATTTTCAGTATAATGTTCAAAGTTCATAATTGCCGCCATTCTAAATGTACCCAGACCCTACCTTCAGATTTCGATAAGAAAATAACTTGTTCTGAAAAGATATAATAAAGCCCTAGAAAAGTATTAAAAAAAGGGGGGCTCAGGGGCCTTTGGGGATCCAGGGGGCCCTTTGGGAGCCCCGGGGACCTTTGGAGACCGGGGGCTTCCTTCGGGGTTGGGGTAGGGGGATCGGAGCCCCGTGGGTTGGGAATAGGGGGATCGGAGCCCCTTGGGCTTGGGGTAGAGGACCTCACAACTCTGTTCAAATACAACTTGTGTATTATAACGCGAAATTTTTACTTTTTGCTTTACTGAAATAAGATAAATGCTTTTCTAGACAAAATTATGGTTAGGCTGGGGATGGGGTACTAATTTTCCTTCTGTAAAAAAGGGAGAAATTATTTTCCATACTAACTTTTTTCTCTTCTTCTTTAAGGCCAATGGTGAAGAATATGTGCCACCTCCCACTAAGAGAGCACGGGGTCAATGTAAAACCCCTACGAAGGCAACAGTTGTGCAGTATGGCCGTTGGCCGAAACTCCCCAGCTCCACGCTGCCTGCCCAAGTGCAGCCATCTGTGCAGTTGCAATGCAACCAGGTCAAAAACTAAAGAGTAAATGGGCAGCTGCTTTCAAAGGACCTCCTGTCCCGTCTACACAAGGTCCGCCGATGGTACAGCATGTTTCGCCTGGGCCTTCGGGCATTCAAATACACCCGGAATTTGTAAATGTGGTATTTTTTCTTACAGACTATCTTATAGAAATATATAAAACAAAACTTTTATTTTCAACTTACTATAAACATATCTCAGAGATATTAAAATATTATCCTCTGACCCCCCAACCATTGTTTTAAATTGCCCCCCCCCTCCCTTAGAGATATCTAAACATAATGTAATTTTTTTGCTTGCTAGTCAAAAGAAACCGCCACTATTTTTTCTAGTCGTAGCTATTTTCTCTGCATTCCCCCACACTGTTGCTATCTCTTCGCCGCTATCTAATAAGCGAATATTTTTAGGTAGTTTTTTGTCAATTACTGCTCACCATTTGAAACTCAAAATGCTATTTTTCACAATTGAAGTCTATTTTAGTTTTAAGAGAAGGAACAGAGATTATCTCATTTATCTATCTGCACATATGGATCCCGTAATTTGCGCAAGGATATTTTTAACAGCCTTCAATCTTACAAACCCTTGCTAAGATTTTAGTGAGGGGAAACCAAATTGACAATATGAGCTAACGGTTCCCGGCATTTAATTGTATTTTCCTGCCTGCTGAAGTTCAGTATTGGAACAGAACATACGCGGCGGCTTACAATATTTGCGAGCTAATGAGTTCACCGAACCGGTTGGGGGTAATTAGAGAGAGAGAGAGAGAGAGAGAGAGAAACGACTTATGCCGTCTAAAAAATTTTCACCTTTTGGACATTATTTAAATGGCTGGGAGCCCGGGCGCAGGCCAGATAGCGCCGGTGGGCCCCAGTAGCGCTGCGGGAAGCACCGCGATGGCCTCTAATCCAAAAAAAAAATAAATAAAAAAATTACAACTTCTATGTAATGTGTCTTAGATTGTAAATATCTTATATTAAGTTGGAAATTGGAACTTTCAGAATATCAGTGGAGTGTGGAACAGTGAATTAACCAAATGCTACTATGTGCATACTGCTACTACTACTAAGCGCTGACTTTAAATAATAATCCAATTTTTAAAAACAGAAGGAGTGATTTGATCACTTTGAAAATAAGCTATTTTTCATTTATAGGTTGGACCTTTGGTACCATATTCATTGTCACCATCATCATCAGTTGAAGGAGAGGACGCACCGGTGGAGTCCCCCAACAATTCACCATGCAGTGGTATCGTTAATGAGCAAATACCTGATAATATTGATGATTTTTTAGTTGATTATTTTAATGTAGATTATAGCACAGTTGAGCAGGGGGACTTGAGTCCAAACACTTTGCAACGTTTGGATGATTTCACAAAAGAATTTACTGGGAACCCTCCCCCTCCTGATAACCTAACGAATCCACTTCAACCAACTGAAGTGGAGCATTCGCATACCCCTAGTATTGAACAATGTGGGGGGAGTGTTGATGATATACAAGAGGGGGAGGGGGGTAATGTCCAATCGACAACATTTCCAGACTTTCAGCTGTCCAACACAATTTTAAATGCAATAGTTGTCTACACTGCGACTTTTGGGGATCCGTTTAATTCACTTATGGGGGGGAAATTTGTGTTTGATCCCGTAGAAATTGTGCATGACTATGTAGATAAAATTCGTGCACTTCTGGAGAACCAAATTCAATTATGCGGGAGGGATTCAATTAAGGTTTCTATTGTTTTAAAGGTATTCTATTTAAATTAGGAGAAAAGCGAATTTTATTATCATTATGTACATTCCTAGATGTGCATGATTTATCCAAATTTAGAAAATTTTGAGGATGTTTTTACGGAGTGGGTAGGTCAAATTATAGCGCATCTCGAGAACTTTAACGAAAATGGTAGCGGGTCTGTAGTTTTATTTATTGAAAATTTAAGCGTTAATATCTGTAAATTTAAGAAAGATTTTATTTTAAGAGGGGGAGAAGGTGGGTATGAAAGGGATACAGTTTTAAATTATAATCCAGATTTAGTAGGTTGCCGTGGCGTCCAGCGGATCTGTTTTGAAACTGATCATAAATGTTTCAGGTTTGCTTTCCTCATATCAGCATTTCAGCCTCTAGCAGATGACTCTACTAAGATAAATTTAGATCACTGAGCTGTATATGTAAAGGAAGCGTCTATTTTCCCCAATGTAGATTTCACTTGTTTAGAGGGAAAATACCCAGTAGCGCAAGGATCCATTTATATTTTTTGAAAGGGCTAATACCCATTTAATTATCGGCGTTACTGTGATTCAGTTTGAAATTGAATTTGAATATGGGTTTCGTTTAAAAAAGAAGGGGGTGGTTTTCCCAGTAAAAGGCCCGTCAATTGAATTAGTAAAACACTGGGTTTGGTTGTTGTATACACCACCATCTAGTGACTTTGCCCATTCAATTGGCCATTTTAACCCGTTTACAGACATCAGTAGAGTTCTGGGGGAGGGTAAGAAACAGAGTTCACGTTTGTACTGTCCGACATGCCTCTCTCGATTTTGGACTGAATTAAAGTTGCAAAATCACATGAAGCATTGTAGACGGCATGGCTACCAGACAGTGGAAACGGTTTCAGGGGATAGGGCCATTTTACGCTTTAAAAGTTTCCAAAACACCCTCCTCCAGTGCAACCAAATATCTTTAGACTGTGAAGCTAAGCTGGTGGAGGTGAACGATCCTCGATTTCCAAATCGAGTCAAAGAACATCTAGCTATTGCAGTGTCCTATGCTCATGCGCAAAGAGATAGTTCTAACACCATGCGGTTGTTAGAAATAGTAGAAACATTGGATGAGGACGAGTGCATGGTCAAGGCACTGACTAAACTAATTGGCAAAGCTAATGGTGCTATTTCTCGTTTGAGAAATACCCATTATCCAATGGTGTTGTCTGCAGAGGATCGTCTCACGATTAAAAATCAAAAAATATGTTGGTTTTGTAAGGGGGAATTTGTAGAGGGGGATAAGGGGACTAAAGGGAAAAGAGGATCCGGTGGGAGGGGGAAAGTCAGGGATCATAATCACTTGTGGCAGGAAATATCCTCTGGGGGTAGTAATTTTAGAGGGGTAGCACATCAATCGTGTAACTTAAATGTTAGCCAACAGTTTTTTATCCCTGTTTTTATCCACAACTCAAATTATGACTTAAAATTTATTTTACCGGCACTGGCACGTATGCACAGGGAGGGAGGGGGAGTAAACAGTCCATGGGTAAACAGTTCATTTACCTAAAACACTATTCCCAAATCGGCCGAGAAGTTGTTGCTTCTCCAGCTGAAATGGCAGGTAGTAAATAATGGGCATACGTGTTGGAATAAAATCAGGTTTTTAGATTCTTTTAGTTTTTTTTCCCAAGGCATTGAGTCAATTGATTCAAGTGCAGAAAAGCGACAATTTTGATAGCTTTCCCTTGCTTAAACAGCACTTTTTAGACAGTGAAATGTATGACCTGTTGACCTGCAAAGGTGTATACGCATACGACTATTACTGTTCTGGCGCTCACTTAAGCGAGGTGAAACTAACTCCAGTTGAAGCTTTTTATAAGTCACACACCAGTAAGGACTACACAGCCAAGGACTGTGAGTTTGCGAAGAAGGTGTGGTCTTAGGGGGATTGTAAACCTGGGTGAGGTTATTATAGACTTTACTTGGCCAGGGGCGTTTTAAATCTGTTGGATATAGTCTGCAAGAACACACACCAAATCTATTCAGAGTTCGGGTTAGATATAGGCTACTATTTTTCCACACCCCATTTGGTGATGGATTTGATTTTAAAAATTATTAGGGAGGAAATAGGCCTAATCACCGATGTAGATCAGCACCTTTTTGTAGAGCGTTCAATGAGGGGAGGGTATGTTTTTCATGGGGACCGCGTCTTGTCAACCGATCCGATCGGACAAAGCACCGGTGCAAAGTCAAATGCAGTGTTCTTGGACATGAACTCATTGTACCCCTCGGCAATGTATCACTACTCTTTGCCGTGTGGGAACTATCAATGGCTTGTGAATCCTTGTGAGTTTCCCGACATTACCACCATCGAGGACAATGGGCCACAAGGATGGTTCTTTGAAATTGACGGGCACATTCCGCTGGCGCTTCATGATTCAGTCAAAGATTTTGTTTTTCCCTGTATCAATCGGCCCGTGAGCAGGGACTCATTGAGCCCCTACAATCGATCATTGGTTGAGGATATGGGGATTCACTAGACTCCCTCTAAGCAAAAACTGATTGCTGATTTGGACCCTAAGGAGAATATCGTTGTTCACCATGTGCTTTTGCACTGAATGGTGAACAATGGTTTCAAAATCACCAAAATACATAGGGTCCTACAGTTCAATCAGCGACCATACTTGAAAACGTTTATCGATACTTTTTTCAATAAACGCTCTAGGGCAAACTCAAAGGTGGAGAAGGAAATGTACAAACTCATTCTAAATTCAGCGTTTGGCAAAATGTGTGAAAGCGTACGTAATAGATCTCGCTGCGACGTTGTGACTGACCCTCTAGAGTATGCACCAATTATTGCCAATCACAATTTTACATCGTTCACGAGCATAGAGACTGGCATGGTTCTTCTACACAGGCGAAAGCGAAATGTGGTACTGAACAAGAATATAGCAGGAGGCAGTTCAGTACTAGAAATTTCAAAAAACCTTATGTTGTCGTTTTTTTACAATTTGTGCAAGGTGCAATGGCCAAGGGAGGGGGAGGTACAAGTTTACTATGGGGATACAGATTCTCTGCTGTTAAAGGTAAATGGGACCGAGGATTTATTGGGTGATTTAGAAAAGAGGGAACACATCAGCTCGCGAATGGATTTCACCTATTGGAATCTGCCACTCTACCCCAAGTTGGTGAAATGTCAAGCCCCCGACCAACTAATAATGTTAAAATCAGAGACGGTGAGTGATTTGATATCCAGGGGGGTGTTCCCGGGTCTCAAAGTTTATTGTATTAAAACTCTCAGTGGGGATGAAAAACAGGCATGTAAAGGGGTGCCTAAACATTTTGTAAAGAGCAATTGCAACATGAGCGTGTACAGCGACTGTGTAGACAGTAGCCTAGTGCCGAGAGCAAAAGTGCTTGCAATTCGCTTTCTACAGTATAGAAATTATACTGTGAGAGTGGAAATAAATGCAATGTCATGTATATCTGACAAAGTCTATGTGCTCGAGAATGGTGTGAGTGTCCTGCCTCATGGCCACTACCCTATTTCAGACCGAGTGGAATACATAGACTATCGCATTCAACTTGGTCTGGATAAATTAACCTAATCTGACTAACCAACTAACCACCACCAACCCATTCATAAATTAAATAACCACCCAACCCGTTCATAAATTAACTAACCATCATAACTAACCCAACCCAACCTAACCTGCCGCAGCAGTGACGACAACTATTGTGTACAGTTTTTTCCACCGCGGCTCCCGGGGGGGTCCCTTTCCGTGGCCGGCCCCAGGGGGGGGGGGGGGGGTCCCACCCACGGCTAGCCAGCCTTCGGCCCCGCGGCCCTGGGGGGGGGACCCCACCTTTAAATTCATAATGTTCAACTGTGCTAGTTCATGTTCCAAGTGTTTTTTTGTTGTATAGAAAAGTGTGTGTGTTTGCTCAGCTAATGTACATAAAGTGTTGTTGTTATACAGAAAAGTGTTTAAAGACAATAAGTGTTATACAGAAAAGTGTTTAAAGACAATAAGTGTTGTACAGAAAGTGTTATTATTGATGGACAAAAAGTGTTTTTTTTTTAAGTTATACATAAAGTGTCATTTTTATCGTTGTTCATGTTGAACAAATAGAGTTTTCATGTTGAACAGTGCCGAAATAAATATTGCCATGAAATTTTTTCAACTGTTCTTGTTGAACAAAAAGTGTCATTCTTATCGTTTTTGTTGTTCATGTTGAATAAATCGGCGTTTTCATGTTCTCGAAATAAATGCTGCCATGAAATATTGTTATTTTTGTTGTTGTTAACGCACTAGATAGATCTACGGGAAAATTATTACTACTACTACTACTACTTATTCATTGGAAACGTATGAATTACAGTTAGTTATAGTCCAACAGCAGCAGTAGCAGCTGCATGTGTCGATTTAAATCACCCTTCAAATCGTTTCTGTGTCGGCCGTCAATGTCGGGAAAAACAACACTCTTAGCTAAAATTGTCAGAAAGTTTTTTCGGTAAAGCTGAAAAAAATCTACAATCGATTTACCATTTGTCAGGAGTCATACGATAAAATAAAAGCTATTACCAAAGCCATACCGATACAATTCATCCGAGGACTTGATTTTTCAATAATATTGATTTAAACTTGTGGTTGATTATTGATGATTTGGCTGAATCCATTGAACAGTTCTCACAGGAAATGCTACAACTGTTCACTGTTCGCTCCCACCATGAACACATTTCCATAACCCTAGTTCTAAACAATCTGTTTCATCAGAGCAAATGAATGCGAACCCTTGTTTTGAATTGCACCATCTATATTATCTATCGAGTCGTTCGTGATTCTAGCTCGCTAATAACCCTCAATAAACAAATCTATCCAGGAGCCCCTAAATTTCTGTTGTCAGCATACACTCAGGCGACTAGCAAGCCCTACGGTTACATTTTTCTGGATCTTAATCAGAGCACGCCCGAGGATCTACGTGTAGTCACCGACATTTTCAACAAAGAAATTACAGTATATCTTCCGGTGAACAGTAGAAAAGGCTATTAGTTGACGTCATGACACTGAAGAAACTACACGAACAATGGCATTTATTTTCCATTTTAAGCACTTCAAAACCCTTTCTTAGGAAGGCCATACTCAAATATGGGGTCGACAACGATGTCATTAATATAATATCTTAACTTTGTTTAGATTTAACTGAGTGTAATTTTCATCTGCTAGAAAGTGTCAGACAACAGAAAAAGCAATATTGTTCCACTCTACACACCGTGGCTTGTAAAAACGAAGGAAAAAATTTAAAAAGAAAATGTCTCCTTCAAATGGGCAGTATCTTTTTCACACTTTTACTGCCAATAATTGCAGGACTTGTAAACAGTTTTCTCTAGAAAGAGAGAATGGCTGAACCATATAAATTGACAACATTTGAACTTGTCCTCTTGCCCGTTAAATATTTTGAAGACGATACAAACAAATTCATTAATGATGAGAATATTACCGATGACAAAACACAGCTTTTCCTTTAAGATGCATTCCAATGTGTAGACAAGCATAAGCCCTATCGTGAGAGACCCATCACTGTCACTGATCCCTCCAAACAGGAAACATCTCCTCAAGATTCTGCACAATCAAAGGAGAAGGAATTGAATTCAATTGTATTGAAAATTGGAAACCTATTGCCACTGACCTATCGAGAACAAAGTAAAAGAATATTATCATATCTCATGTTGGAAACTGGTGATGAACATCAAGTTCAAGTCGACAGCACAGGGAAACGAATTATAATTCAGGGAAAAAGTTATAATCTAGTTGATTTAATTTGTGATATGGTGACGAATCGTACAGGACATTTATCATTTGACAATAATCTATACTCCTTTCTAAGTGTATCAAACTTCCCCAAAAGTATTATTGGCAATAAGCAAATTCTAATGAAAGTAAAAGAATATAGTCCTCCAACAACACCAGCGCCAACACCAACACCATTTAAAAAAGAAGAAGAAGATTCAATATTGGAAAATACTAGCAACAGCAGCAATGATTTTACACCACCTGTGGCTGCTAGTCGAAAGCGAAGACGAATTGATTCATCCTCCAGTGTGCAAAAGGGGAGTGGACATTACACTACGTGTTTACGTTAAAAATCGATGAAGTTCTGAAAGGTGTCTATGAAAATGTTGGTGAAGCGGGAAGTTTAAGTTCTCCCAAAACGCTTTCTAAAGTTGTCTCAGGCACCCCCACATTGAAAAAAGCAAAAGAGTACCTAGAGAATGAAGTGAGTTACATACTGCATCGGAATCACAGGCTTCGCGGCAAACAATATCGACAAACTAAAGCCTTTTTCCCTCTGCATATAATGCAAACGGATCTTTTAACTTTAGACGCAATTCAACAGCGTCACAATGCACCCAACAAATATATTCTGGTGGCAATCAGTGTCTTTAGTCGCTATGCCTATGCCATTCCATTACGATCAAAGAGAGGTGTTGAAAGTGCTCAGGCCATTGAAAGTATTCTTGAACAGGATTCATATAGAAAAATTCAATCGGATCGTGGCAGTGAATTTGTTAATCCCCATGTGCAAAAGGTTCTATTGAAATATAATACAACACTTTATCATAGTCACAGCCCGATAAAGGCTGCATTGGCTGAACGATTAATAAGAACGATTCGTCTATTAATTTCAAGATATTGTAGCCTGAAAAATACACCGGCTTTTATTCATGATTTAGATAAAATCATGCAGATATACAACCATCGACCTCATCGATCTCTGTCCAACTCAAGCCCTCGGGATGTTCACTGCAGTGAAAATGCATTTGATGATTTTCTAAAGCAATACTTCAATGGTGAAAAAGAAAAAAAAATTTGAAGAAGAAATTCAATGTTGGCGATACTGTTCGAATTAATAGAACCACCAATATTTTTGAAAAGCGGAATTATTAATGGAGCACCGAATTTTTTAAAGTGTCCAAAATGCTAGACACTGAACCCACGAAATATCGACTGCGAGACACCAAAGATGGTGATATTCTCGGTGGTTTTTATGAATATGAATTGCAAAAAGCTATAAACACTAGTGAAATCTATCAAGTTGAGAATATATTAAAGAGTCGTACTCGCAGGGCCAAGAGACAGTTGCTTGTTGGCTGGCTAGGATACAACTCAGATTTTGATTCTTGGGTCGGTGCTGAAGATATTAACAATGCCCAATGATTTCTATGTGACTTTCATGTCCAATGTTTCTGATCCTCTCTACAAGGATTTGAATAGAACAATTGATTTTTGGACGAAACTCTCCCCCACCATAAAATTCTACGACGGAAAGTATGAAGTGGCTCTTGTCGACTGTATTCTCAAAAATACCTATGACATCCTGAGAAAGGATCGTAAATATGAAATAAAAATTAGACCCTATGATTGGCCGCCACCACCCTCAAGTGATCAATCACAAATTCAAAAAATCAATTGGATTAATTATCCATATATTGAATTACCCTATGAGAAACTCACCTGTATGAATGATTTATGTCGTTCCATTAATAAAAGAATTTCCGCTCGCAAAAAAGGAGCTTTTCATTTCAACTATTCAAAGGAGGAGGGCAAGATCTACATTAGTTCACCTATTGCCAGTGAAAAGGTTATTCTCAATGATAACCTAAAGGATGTTCTTGGCTTTAAGCTCAATATAATCAATGGTAAAAGTGCCGGAAACACTAATTTCATTTTAGCTGACTACCCACCTGCCTTCTCCACGGACACTTGTATATTTCTCTACGCTTCATTTGTGGAAACATCTCAGGTTGGTAATTCAAATGTTCCCCTACTACGAGTTCTTGAACGAAAAACCAATCAAGAGCTTATTCACCAGTACAATATAAAGCATCTTCAATATATTCCCGTAAACACTTACTATTTGTAACTCTGTCAGTTAACACTAAGAACTGAATTGGGTGATCCCATAGCAATTTCAAAAGGTTTGGCTGTGATTACATGCCATTTCTGTCCCATTGTTCAACAAGAAGATGTCTAATAGAAAAGTGGTATTCACTTGTCCTGATATTGACTGCTATGTTAATACTCTTGGCCCAAAACAACAGGGCAATGGAATGGACTATTATAAGGGTCGCTCGTCAATGTCTGGCTACAGTCTTGGCAGTTGGTTTGCTAAGCTGTTTCGCTCTTCACTACCACTGGCTAGAGAATATCTTGTACCGGCTTCGACAGATTTTGCATCCTCTACACTATATGATTGGGGCTCTGGCAAGGATTTAAAAAAAGTGCTTTGGAAAATCTTAGGTCCAGTGCGCCAACCCTTGGCGAGAAATTAAAACAAAATGGTAAAGGCTTAAAAAGGTCGAGAAACAATGCATCACTCATCAGTCTTCACTCAGGTTGGAAACGAAACACATCATCCCTCTTGTCAAAGAAAAGAAGGAAAAAGCCGACACGTGCTGTAAGCAGAAGAAGAAGTCCCAGGAAGAAAATAGTTAGATCGAAACTGGATTTCTTCTCCTAAGATGTCCTACCTACCACATAAGGATTCTCAACCTTCAATCACCGCCTCATTGAGTCTATTCAATGCTGAAAATGTTGATGCGAGTGTCAAGCATGGATACTATGAACAATTTTATCCGCAACAACCCCTCTCTGATAATATCCACTTTCAAATTTATTCCAATGAAGACTACTTTATGGACATGTCTTCAACATTTATAGATTTACAAATAAAAGTTCGGAAATCCGATAATACAATGCCAATTCGGACCGATGGAATATCCTATGAAAATTGTATACTACACAATCTATTTCGTCAAATTAGTGTCTACATCAATCGCACGCTGGTGAGCACAAGCAACAATCTCTCAAATTATACTAGCTATATGCAATTCATGTTGATGACACCCAAGTCATACAAGGAATTGAGAGGCATCTCCAATCGATATGAATATATTACTAGTACTGATAGTACAGATGCACTTAAAAATGCTACAACTAGTGAATTACATCTAAATCTAGATCTTAGCTATACTTACAAGCAGTTTCTCGATATTTATAGTGACAATCCACGTCTGAACGACTTTCTAGTGGAAAATATCCTCTCAGACCTATACAGTATTGATTTCAGTGCCCTAAGAGTAAAGTACTTAAAAAATGTTTGTGAATTTGTTCATTAATAAAATGTGTATATATATATATATATATATATATATATATATATATATATATATATATATATATATATATATATATATATATATATATATATATATATATATATAAAACAATGTCTTTAAATCTTCACTTCAGATTTCTTCTTCGATGTAAAGGCAATTGTCGTGAACCACTAATGCTGGTAAATAATTTGGATTCACTATATATTAATCTTGATTGACTGCAAAGCCAGAATCAAATTTTCTACAGTACAATGTAACTTCACTCTTGTCATATCTCTTTGTATAGTCAATGATACTATTTACATTTATATTTTGAAATTTACGAGTTTCAATCTGTCTATTTGAAGCAATATCACAAACGGTGTTTTGAAGTGGTGAATCACAATCGATAACTGCCAAATAAAAATCAATTAGTTTATTGTCATAATTGCTAGTTTCATCAAAACGATGACGTATAAACAAAATTGTCTTGTTACCCCAAAAGTTTAATCGTAGACCATATTCATCTTCCCATAATAATTTAAATCCACGACGATACCAATCTCGTAAAAATAAACTAAAATCACGTTTGGGATTCTTTCCAATCATAGCGGGGTAAGTATTCTCCCACTGATCACATTTATCATAGTGACAATTGGAGCACATGTGCCCTCTAGGGTGAGAGTTAAGCACCTCTTCAAGATGTTAATTACCTCCTTTTAATTTTAATGCATAGACGCTATGTAATTTACACGGATAGCGTAATTTGCACTTTTCACTATAGTCGTCTGTCACTGATCATATCTCGCATCGGCTCCAACTACCAAGAGTGTACATGCATAATGGACATGTATAGAACATTTTTGGTTTCTGATATCAACTCTCTCACAGCTAAAATGAAACTGATCGTCCTTGCTCGATAAATTCAAGGTGGAAGAATGGGGAGAGGAGTAACTCTGTGACGTTACCTCATTCGAATGGTGGAGCCATCTACATTGAACCCATTGGCAATGTTTTCAAAAGTATATCCACGATAAGATTCTGCTTTGTTCCAATTAATATATCAATAAAATGAGTATAAGCACTTGAATCAAATTTAAAAGTTTCACACAATAGTCCAATGGGGGAGAATCAGTTTTCATTATATCGACAAGCATTCCCCGAGAACATATCCTGCGTTGAAGAGACAACTCTAGAAAATCATCATCCAAAATCAAACGTTTTTCCATAAGCACTAGATTTGATCTAATTCTCTCTTTCATTTTTCAGTCCTTTCACTCTGACTGCTGACTCTAGACTGACCCTGATTCGTTATTCTCGGAAATTCACTTCCCTCTCGAGTCCTAGATCAATACATTGCCCCTAGCGTGCACCTGGACGAACAATAACAACTACATCAAATAAATCGACCTTTAAACATCCATCAAAGTGAAAAAAATCCTGTTTTTTCATTCTCACTGACAAAAACCATAAAACATCCATAAATTGCCGTACTCGTCACTTTTTTTCATTCTCACTGACAAAAACCATAAAACAGACATAAATTTATGTTGACATCCATGAAAAACATCAAATAAATTGACAAACACACATAACCGTCCAATGAACTACACAGAAAATGAACTACAACTTTTAATTTTCATTCAAATGAACCCTCTGAAGTTTATACGAGCATACCTTCCATAAGAACCATATATTCCTCCAGAGCAACAACACTTACAACGCCTGCCCCGGCCTTGTGGGGGGGGGTGTCGACACAGGAGTTTTTCTTATCTGACCTTTGAACTATTTTTAACGAAATTACCATACGTAAAAAGCTTTTTGCTATATGATCTTTGAACTATTTTTACGAAATGGCTACCTCAAATTTTTTATCAGATGTATTTGGGGAAAAAGGGATTAGGGGGGCCAGTTGCCCTTTGATCAATTTTGACTCTTAAAAAGGGTATTAAGCTCTTGAGTTCCAATCTAATGAACCCCCTTTGAAGTTTGAACCCTCACTATGAAATCATATGAATGGGGAAATCACTTTTATCATTTACTTCTTCTTTTTTTTTCACAGAAGTTTAGGTTGCTTTATGAAAAGTAAGCCACCAAAATTTCAACTTCATTCAAATAACTTTTGGCATATTTAGTTTTAGCTTTCTACAACATTATAGCACTGCTCAAACCTGAAGTTAATATTTTTGCATCTTGTCTCATACCTTAACTTAAATTGCAGCTTGGAGCAAATTTAAGGATTTAAATTTTTTCATTTTTGAGAAAATTTGAATACATTTGGTCCCTCTGGATTCCTTTCTAGTGATTCTGAAATACTGATGTACAGAGGTACAGACATGCATTTTTGACATACAGAGTAATTGTAAAAAATTGTAACAAAAATTGTAGTTTATAATGTTCCCCCTCAGATATCTACTCAGGAGTTAAAAGAAGGCCTCTCAGATAGGGCTGGAAACACAATCCCAGTTGAGGATGTTACCCAACTTGGAAAACCTAACTCTAATGGCCTAAAGACCTAGTAGATCCTTCTTATTCACACTGAAGGATAAAATTGATGTCCCAGAAAAATTATTCCTATTTGGGCAAATCAAACCACACAAGGAATACAAACCTAAGCCTATTCAGTGTCAGAAGTGTTTCAAACTGGGACACACAACAAACAAATGCAATGAAATTCTCCAAGAGTGTAGTAATTGTAAATTCCTTCCATCCTAAAGAGCTGACAACTTGCAACAACACTCAGCCTACATGCATCAATTGCAAAGGCCCACATGAATCTACAAATAAATCATTATGCCCTGCATACAAGAAAAGAGCTCTAACACTCCAAATATCAACAGAGAAGGCCATCCCATACCCCTTTGTAGCAATGGAAGCAAATTCTGCCCAAAAATACCAAATAAAGCCTGTAATGAAACCAACCAAAACCCCCAAGTCAATTGCCCCAAATGCATCAAGCACCCCATATAAAACACCATCTTCTAAGTCCCCTAGCTCAAATCCCTATCAGAAGGAATCACCAAGCCAACAAGCCTCCTTGTCCGGTGGGATGAGGCCAGCCTGGCCCTCCCTCCCAAGAAGAAACAAACCAGAAACACTACCAGGAATCAATCCCTTAACCAACAAACAGGATGCACTACCAAAAATGCAATCCCCAAATATATGCTTATTAATTCTAAACTGTAATGAAGTTCAGGCCATGAACATACATCAACTACAGAAAAGCAAAAGATTATTGCAGAATTGGCAAAAATCTACATCCCAGATGATATGCTCATTCAAGCAAAAAGATCTTGCTTTACTTTTAACAAAGCTGAACATTGATACACAGTCATATGAAGAATAAATCAACACCAACATTTATCAATACTCCAATGGATAAGATCACTCACAGAAAACAAGCTAAATGAACTAATATCATTTATGAATAATAAGTCCATTAATATTGCTTGCCTCCAGGAAACTCATTTAACCCAAAATCAACAAATTAAGTCTCTGGGATATACTATCCTGAGAAAGGATAGATCTTCAGAGAGAAAAGGAGGTGGTATAGCTTTATTAGTTAATAATAATATAAAATTTTGTGGCATCAATTTTCCAGATTTTGAAAATGATGTTGATGTAATTGGTATAAGTGTTTGGCTGAATAATTTAAAAACCTACATAATAAGCTTTTATAACCCTAATGGCCAAACTATAGATGCCAAGGATTTCTTTAATTATATAAATAATTCTAATATGTTGAAAAATATCATTATTTGTGGTGATTTCAATGCCCACGGCCTTTTGTGGGGGAATAAACCAGTAAATAAAGCTGGTAAATTTATTGAGCATATGACTTCAAATAATAATGAATTAGCTGTTGCTACCCTCCAAACCTGAATACATATTTCAACCCCAAAAGTGGCAAATTCTCCGCAATTGACCTACAAATTGTGTCTTTAGATTTTTTTGAACAAAATTTACATAAATAAAATTGATAGTCTATGTACAGACCACATTGCTATAGTTTGCTCCCTAAATGAACCTGCTGAAACTTCATCTCATACCTCCAAATATATCAACACTAAAGCAAATTGGTCTATGTTCCAAAATAAGCTAAATGATGAAATTACAAGTTTCACCCAAAGTTCATGCCTTTCTAACACAACAGTTGACACACATGCTGAAGCGTTGACATCTTTACTAATAAATACAGCTAATCATGCTATCCCCAGGACAACACCTAAGAAAACATTCCCTAAACAAATTCCTAAAGCATGGTGGACAAATGAGTGTCTAAATAAATGGAGGATAAAAAAGGCAGCTAGGACAGAATTCATAAGAAAAACCAACACCTACTACATATTTAAAAAAATTACAAGCAGAATCTAATCTAAAAAGGACTATAATAGATGCTAAATATAAATACTGTAATAATTTTGCAAATAATCTCTCCAGAGAAACGCATGAGCCAATTATACATAAATTCATAAGCCACATATGTGGGAAAAAGACTTCTCCCAACCCACTCCTGTATGAGCTTATACATAATAATACCCATTATGACAATGATAATGAAAAGGCTAACATATTTGCAACTCTTTTAGTTAATAAGCTAACATCAAATAATCAAAGCAAACTGTCCAAAATTCCTGATGAACCCTAGTTACCAACCACGCCCAGGATCCGAGTACATAACTAATCCATTTTCAATCCAGGAATTGAATAATGCAATACATCATATTAGGTCCAAAACTAGCAG
Organism: Artemia sp. Qi Xiang Cuo; assembly: GCF_049724085.1. Classification (NCBI taxonomy): domain Eukaryota; kingdom Metazoa; phylum Arthropoda; class Branchiopoda; order Anostraca; family Artemiidae; genus Artemia; species Artemia sp. Qi Xiang Cuo. The sequence goes on along the minus strand of NC_142796.1, from coordinate 70,047,762 downwards.
CAGCTATGACAATATATAACCTACATGGATAAAGAATCTCGAACGTTCATACAAAAAAGAACTTATAAATTGTTATAATCATGCTTGAGCATTTTCTATGTTCCCCAATATATGGAAATGTTCCTCCCTCCTACCAATCCTATAGAAAAATAAACCAAAAGATAACCTTGAGTCTTATATGCCCATAATGATTACACCTGTGATGGGGAAAATAATGGAGAAAATGCACAGACTCCTCTGGTTTGTTGAGAAAAATAACATGATCCCAGACACTCAAACTGGATTCAGGAAATACCACTCCTCAACAGATGCTTTCATTTTGCTAACAAATGCAATAAATGAATCTTTCTCAAATAATAATATCCTAGTAGCAGCTTTCCTAGATTTTGAAGGAGCATATGACAATGTGAACCACCAAATCTTTTTAAATAAACTTGCCAACCTCGGAGTACCTCCTAAGCTAATATCCTTTATTAAATCCTTCATAAAAGTGCGAAGTTTCATTGTTCGTGTTGGTACAGCCTCTTCACCCCAAAAGTCAATATCCAAAGGCCTACCTCAGGGAGCAGTCCTCAGTTGCCTCCTATTTGCCCTATATCTCTGGGACATGAACCTACCCCACACGAATCTACAATATGCTGATGATCTGGTGCTATGGTCATCTGGCAACACCTTTCAGATAGCACAGTCAAATCTGCAAAAGTCACTTTTCCAGTTTGAAAAATTCTCTCAACATTCAGATTTACCCATTGCACCCACCAAGTCAAAAATAATCCAATTTCACCGGAAGCGAAACCATGTTAATGCAAAACTAACTCTAAATAAAACAACTATTCCAGAAGATAATAATATTAATTACCTAGGTCTCATGCTTGACCAAAAACTTAATTTCAACCTCCACATTTCAAACACAATAAAAAAATGTTATAGAAAAGCAAATATACTAAAAAGACTTCTTTCCACACCCTGGGGTTGTAAGGAGAAAACCTTACTCCAGTTTTATAAATCACATATAAGACCCCATATTGACTATGGGCTCATTGTCTATGGTGCATGTGCAAAGACCCAGATACAAAAAATTGAAACAACACAAAATGATATAATACGTCTCATATTTGGTCTTAGGAAACCCACAAGCACCAAGTTTCTGCTTATGGACAGTGGATTAACAACAATAAGGGAGAGACGTAGCTTTCTCTTGATAAAACATCTTACAAAAATTGAATCAAATAGCTCACACACATTACATAATTGGTTAAGAAATCCAGCCATGTATAGATCTTAACTTAATAGAAGATAACACGGAAGAGAAATACTATGGGTTCGCGATACGAAAAACAAAAATCCCCCCAAATACTATGCAAAGAGTTCAAATCTCACAAATGGTCACCCCTGTAAACGACAATTCCGAAATTTGGTTTGCATCCCCATGCAAAGAAATTCCAGAGAATCTGTTTTGTGAAGAACAGATTATTACATATGAAAAAGGAGAAGGTTTTATTTGGTTGACTAACACACATGAAAACGATACGATTACGTTAAAAAAGGGAACATGCCTCGTTGAAATACAAGTGATTTCTGAGCACGAGCTCAACAAATGGAAAAGCTCCAAGGATAAATTAGTTAATGGTATTGGTGTCAATAATACAAAGAATAGGTACCCACTAAGAAGATCCCAATTTTAGGAAAAATTTAAATTAGACCATATCCATGATACACAATTGAAAGAAAAATTGTGTGAATTGCTCTGGAATCTTAGAGATATTTTTTCTACATGTGAGGAAGATATTGGATTGATACCGTTCTATGAACATTCTATCGAAACCACAGGGTTACCTGTAGCTAAACAGTCATATCGCATCCCTCATCCCTACAAAAATTGGTTAAAAAATAAAATCCACGAATTAGAAAGAAACAATATATTACGGCCAAGTATAAGCCCGTATTCAGCCCCCGTTATACTAGTACCAAAAAAGAACAAGGACCTTAGGCTTGTAGTGGACTATAGAGCCTTAAATAAGCAGGTAGTTAGCGACAAGTTTCCCCTGCCCTGAATTGATGAAATCCTAGACTCCATTTCAACCAAAAATAAAATTTTTACATCTCTTGACCTCACGCAAGGTTATCATCAGGTTAAGATAGCAGACAATGACGTCTATAAAACGGCCTTTTCGACAATCGAATGTGGGTCATATGAATATTTGAGAATACCCTTCGGACTCAAAACTAGCTCGAGGTATAGAAAATATCATCCACTTTGTGGATGATGTGATTTGTGTAGGAGAGACCCCAGAGGACCATTTAAACACATTAACCAAGGTTTTCGAAAAATTCAGAGACGATAATCAGAAATGTAGACCGGAAGAAGTAAATCTATTTCAATCTGAAATAGAATTCTTAGGAATGATAGTGAACCAAGGTCAATTATCACCTGACCTGGACAAAATAAAATGCGTTGAGAATCTTAAGCCGCCAAAAACTATGAAACAATTAAGAGATATTATTGGTTTATCCAGTTATTTTAGAAAGTTAATACGCAACTACGCCCAAATTGCCAAACCCCTAACAGACTTGACCAAAGGGGACGGTAAAACTATCATCTGGTTAAATGAAGGTCAAACTTCATTAGCTACTCTCAAGAAGGCTCTTACTTCTGAACCAATTTTGTCGTTACCAGATTTTGAAAAGGGACAATTTGTGTTTACCACGGTTGCTTCAGCTTTAGGCATCGGTGCAATCCTTTCCCAATTAATCCCCGTGGAAAACTACCCTGAACCCCTACAGGAACCCCCCCCCCCCTGGTATATAGAGAAAGTCATATGCTATTCAAGCAGAACTCTAACCAAAGGTGAAGAAAGTTATTCAGCAACGAATTTGGAATTACTATCTATAGTTTACCATTTAGATAAATTTAGACATTATTTAATAGGTCGAAAATTTAAGTTGCGCTCGGACCATAAAAGCTTACAGTACCCAAGCACATTCAAAAATCCAACTGGAATTTTAGCGAGATGGATAATGAAAATCCAAGATCTGGATTAAGAATTTGAACATGTGACCGGTAAACAGAATGCCCCTTGCGAGTACTTGAGTAGATACCCTGAGAATAACTCTTCAGATAATGAAACTAAACAAATAAATGCCATTAATCCCAGTAAACGAAAACACAAGAAGAATAAACCTAAAATCCTTACAGAAGAAAACGAAATTACTCGTAGCCCCTTATCCCTAGCTAACATTAAAAGAAACCAAGTTAAGGACGAAATGTGTTTGACTGTCATTAATTATTTTGTGAATTCTGATAATCTCCCTGATAAGTTCAAAGCCTTGAGACGGGCAATAGACAATTTTTATTATGACTTGGATGAAGAAATCATTTGCAGGATAGTAACAGGCGAAAAAAAATAGAAATCAAATACAAATAGTCCCAGTACGACCTCAAACCTTAATAATACCTGCCTTTGAATATTTTCATTCTGAAATAGGTGGACACTTAGGAACAGCTAAAACCTTTCACAAGTTAAGACAATATTTTTATGTTCCGTCGGGATTAACAAAACCTATGGATTCTATAAGTACATGTGAACCGTGTAATCTAAGGGAAAATCCCCAAACGTATCCTAATCCCCCCATGGGAAGGGTGCGAGTGGCTAGGTTTCCTTTCGATATCGTTTCGTTCGACCTATATGGTACGAGTGGAGCATTACCTGTTTCTAATAGAGGTCATACGTGCGTTCTCTCAGTAATAGACCATTTTACCGGTTTCACTTTTGCCAAAGCATTGAAAAATCAAGATGCATATGCCACAAGTAAAGCGTTACCAGAAATATTTTTAAAATTTGGTGTTCCTCACCAGGTTATTAGAGACATCTGAACTAACTTCGTTTCTAAAGTAACAAAAAATTTAATGAGTTTCCTTAGAATCGAAAATTTTTTTACCTCTCCAGACCATACCCAAGCTCATGGAAAAATAGGAAATAGGCACAAAATATTTTCCAATGTCTCGAGTATTTATACAAAAGACAATCGAAACGATTGGGATCTGTATCTACCTTACTTAACCAATATAATTAATACCGCTTATTCAGAGACGACCAAAGAAAGTCCATTTTTTCTTTTGTTCGGACGCGATTTTAAAATACCTTATCAAGAGATTATAGAATCAAGACAGTATTACAATAATACCGAGGACTATAAACAAGATTTTATAAATAGGATGAGAAAAACTTATAAAATAGTTAGACAACAGCTAGAAAAATGTAAGATGAACCAAGAGCTGAGGAACGAGTCCGAAATCAAAGGAAATATAACTTTTAAAGTAGGAGATTGTGTATATCTAAAAAAAATGAGGCAAGGCTAGAAGGCAAAAAACTTTCCAATAAATATTCGGGACCCTACAGAATAATCAAAAAATACGACAATGGTTTTACTTTTAAAATGATAAACCCAGACAACGGAAGAACATACAAGGCACATGTTAGCCGTATAAAATAAGCCAAGTACCCAGTTAGGTGGGCGCCCGGACCCTCATCCTCAGATTCATCAAACGCGGAAAATGAGTTTCCTAAGTCAAGACTGACCGAGTTAAAACCCTTTAATTTCAAACAAAACTACTTTGAGAACCATAGCGAAGAGGAAGATTTTGAAGAATTTTTGGCCATGAAAAACCTAGTCATCCCGAAAAGAAAACCCTTAATACCCATACCAACAAGAACCCCAAAAGATCCAGAAAGTTCTTCAGAAAGTTTGGAAGAATTAGATTATACGCTGTCGCCAAAAACCCAATTTTTTCCCGATAGAATTTCAACCTCATTTCCCCCCAAAAGATTTCCTGATGATATGGTATCCCCAACAACCCCAATAGAAAGACGTCTATCGTTACAGGAGGAATTAAACGGAGCTGTGGAAACCCCAGGTGAAAAAAGGAGGAAGATTCCCCCTGGGGATACAAATACGAAAAGCTTGAGAGAAGCCATGGGCACTATAAATTATCTGATAAAAACAAGGCAAAGTACCTTGCCTAGGACCCAAGAACACCCCGAAGATGAAAATCTAAGACAATACCATAACATAACGGTATCCAAAGTAAAACCCAAGGAATCTCACTCCTGGAAACACACCATGCTACGAAATATATTTCAACCCCCCCCCCGACGATATGGCATACAAGCAATGGAGACACTCCCTAAAAATATTTGACTCCTCTCAGAGCTCCCAAGAATCTTTTGTCTCCCCTGAAACAGGACGTCAGCATGAGGAAACGGAAAATAAACCCTCTACTTCAAAAGGAGATGAAATATATGAAGCAAGGGCAGGCGATTCTCAGAAATTAAAAAGGACCGTCCCATAAAGTGCTAGTGATGAATCTTCAGGAACTAGTTCTACTGAATCCGACGATGAGCCCCAAGAGACACAAAAACAAAAACCAACTTCGGCTACCGCGCAAGCAAAACAAGCTAAGGCAAAAGGTCAAAAATTTCTATTAAAACAGTACAAGAAATTTGACCTAATATCTATGGGAAAGTCAAAAAAGAATAAAACGCCAGAAGCAGAGCAGGAAGTTACCACGAAATCTGGCAGAATAAGTAAGAAACCAGATAAATGGAAATACGTCTAGAAATCAAGTAGTGGGGTACCTGATCTCTAACCCAAAAATTTATAAGTTAATCGAAATGAGCAGTTTGAAAAAAAAAAACAAGGGCATATAAACAAGACATTCCAATGAAAGAAACCCATAAAAGTCCAAAAGAAATTAATAGTTAAATTTTTCCAGATAAATTGAATCCGGGCTTGATAAAAAATCCTAAAGATAGAAGAAGAGCAAGAATTGTTCAACCCCTCCTACAAAAGAAAAATAACTAGTGCAACCCTGTTACAGACAGAACAAATATGGATCACCTATTTCAAATACGATCGAAACTCCTAGAAGCATCGGCCCAATTGATAATAGAAAAATTAAAAATTGAAAATATGATAGAAACCATACTTAAATCCCTTAGTGAGGTTAAGGCATCTCAAGAAAAAATTAACAAGAAAATAAATGAGATTCTACTTACTAAACAAATAGATAAAATTAATTGAGGTCCAGTTCATGGAAGTGAAAGAACAAACCGCCAAAATCCAGAATGAAATGGAATCAATAAGCGACGCCACGCTTGTCGAGGGATATAATTATCCCGACAAGATCCTAAGACTACAAGTATTATACGATAAAATGCAGGAAATTGGTAAAAAAGTACAAGATTATAAAAATAGTACTATCCTATCCGCGACAATGGCCATACAAGAATTTCTGGCACCCCAAAGAGCAAAGATCCTAGACTTGCAGCATAAGTACGACCACTTGAAAGCACAAAAAGAAATAATTAAGCTGCAACAAGACAGCTTAGAGAAACAGCTAAAGGAGAACCATGCCAAAATTACCAAAGAACTACAGAAACAAAGAGATTTCTGCTCAAACTTAGAACAAATGGTTGCAACATGTTTTACTGTTGAAACTGACCTGCCCCTAAGTCCCCATTAGGAAAATCTTCTTGCTAATGATTACAACGAAGGACCGTCACAACCCGTATATTTTGTAATTCCAAACCAAGTCCGCCATAACATAAAACCCCAAGCGGAAACTATTCAACAGGATCCTCCAACAGATAATAACATAATTATGAGGACACAGTACCCTGACGCCCAAGAGAATGTTACTACGGGCCAAGATTCCTCAGAAGTCTCTGCACCACAAGAAACACGAAAAATGTAGCCATTACCAGAGGAAACGGAAAATTAAGGAACATCAAACATGGGAAGTAATTAAATCAAAAACAAGAGGTAAAAAAAAAATCCCCTTCTTATTAAAAAAAAAAAAAAATTTTAAACACAGTAAGGTGGTTACATTTTTGAGAATATAATGTTTAGCGATAAAATATAGTGAATTACCTAATAACTATTTCTCCTAGCCCAAAAAAATAGTATTTTCCCAACTTGTGGAATAAGCCAAAATAAATAAAAATAATATACAATTCTGTTCCGAAACCTAAATGAACAAAAAAATTTAATTGCTAAAGAATTAACGCAAAACAAAAATTTTAACAACGCTGAATGAAAAAATAAAACAAAATTGTAGAATTTAAAGCGTCGGTCTTGGCATATAAATTTTGAGCTATAGAAACGGGATATAATCCTCATAGGAAGTATCTCTACAGATACAAACAAAACCCCGAGGGCTGTCTAACTCATAAGTTATGAAAACAAGCTATCAAAAAAATACGTGAAAATACGTGCAAAATATTCGTCAAACACCCTAAAAATTGCAGCAAAAAATTCAGCCTGGATTACCTTAAAGTGAGTCAAAGCATACAAATGAAACGCGCTATTAAAGTATAAAGAATAACCTGTAACTAAAGAATAACAAAAAAAAACTTTTTCCTAGGTCAGACAATTTCTTAATTTTAGAGAGGTTTTGAATTGTAATTGGAAGATAATCACAACCGGCAAAACCAAATGAGAGGCCATTTTCGAATAAAATTATTTGCTTACTATCCAGCAATCAGTCGTATATTATAAGACAAATAATTTGCTAAAATAGCCTACCAGAAGGGTAAAACATAAAACCAATCAGCTAATTCCTAAAGTATTGTAATACCCACAATATTTGAACAGCGGTCACATAGCGTGTATCTCGAAGGTGACCCATAAATTCACTGTGGCGCTATAAAAAGTAGCCACGTACAATTAGGCTAATGGTTATTTGACAACAGCAAATACATTCTGCTTCAGAAATAGGCCTTAAAGAAAAGAATAACGAGAGCTTTAAAAAAACAAGCTGCGCTGTAATTACCTACAAAATAAGGCAAGTCAAAATTCTCAAGTTATTTGAGGCAAATTCTAAAGAAACTGCAAAAAAGACCGTAATTCAATTTCTATGGGTTGTCATAAAAGACGCAAACCGCGCAACATATCGCTAAGACCAGTAGGTCAAAATTAAACCAATATAGGCCTGTCAAAATACAGACTGATAACCAAAATAATTCAGAAATCAAGTAATGGAAAAAATAACCAATTAATATAAAAAGAAGAAAATTCTTCCAAAAAAATTGACGTTAATCATAAATGCTCATATAACAAAACAGTATTTAATAATTTTTACTCACCTTATAAATCAGTGTTCAAAATTAGTTATCCGCAGGATACAAACAAAACCTCGAGAGCAGTGTAATTCTTAAGTCATAAAAATAGGCCCCTCAAACACAAAAAAAACATACGAAAACCTAAAAAGGGAAACCTTACGGTCTAACCTATTGACCAATTTGTTTAGTTGAATTTCTTTGGTGGCATAGTCGAATGCTAATTAGCATATCTTTAAGCCAAATGTGACAAGCACCATAAATAAATTATTTCAACAAACTATTCCTGTAATATAGAAATTAATCACTTATCATTCGTGCAGATTAAACAGTTTGAAAGACAAAATAAACCTTCCTTAAATCTAAGCTAATTAAACCAGTAATTGTATAATCACTAGCAAAAATAACGGAACGTGTACAGCCGCTAAGTGAAGGCTAAAATAATCGTCAAAAAAACTGGTAATTGTATCTAGCCTAACGTCTCGTTAACAAAAGCAAATATTATTCTGCCTCGAACAGTAAATAATAAGCCTCAAAGGAGTACATCCGCTGAAATCTGAAAAAAAACCTGTTTGCTAACCGGAACATAATTAACCATAAGAACTACTCTCGAGAAATTGCAAAAGATAGCATCCTTTTGCAAAAGTGAAGGAAAAGTTTGGACCGACAACCAAAATTATTCACAGACCAATTAATGCAACAATTAACCAATTCAGGTAAAAAGAAGAAAAATCTTGAAAAAATCATCGCAAGTCATAAATGCACCTATAACAAAACAATATTTTATAATTTTTACTAACCTTATAAACCAATCACGACATCGGGTCCCATAGAATCCTTAATCCCCCTGATAAGAAATATAGCATAGTAAACCACATGTTGTTCACAAAATTTAAGCTTTGCGAAGGCACGGTATTCAAGAATTCAGAAATACGCATTCACTACGAGCATATAAGTTTAACTAAAACTAATAAAACAGAAAAGAGCATTTATGCAAAGCATGAATAACTGAAGGGTAATTTCTAACGTAATAGCGAAAGTTGAAACAAAGGAGAACAAGTATAGATTTTAACATCTGTAAAGTATTCTTGCCCTTTGCTCAGAAACATGTTTCAAAGACCCTAAATCAAAAGATATATTGAAGCTAAATCTTCAAACTTTCTCCTTCAACCAAGCTCCTATAGAGGACTGACCTAGTAAAGAATATCATGATAAAACCCCACAGAAAAAGAACTACAGATGTTATGGGTAATATTCAAATCAAAATTATGAGGCCCCCTTTTTAGTCGCGCAGCACACTTGTGCGGCACGTCCGTGGCATAACGTATGGTGCCGCGAGGTCAAAAAAGACGAATCAACGAATTCTTCTCAGGATCATCTAACGCATAAACATACCCCTGTGAAATTTTAGATAATATCATACCTGCGCCATGTGGCACAATCTCTGCCACGAAAGAAAAACAACTAAACGTAATTATTCGCGCATTTTTAGGCGATAATCGGGCCAATCCTCCGATTCCTAATTATTCATCCCCAGAATAGGAATAATGTGTCCTACGACGACCCAGTAGGGTTATGTTTGAAAATGATCTATTTTACGATATAACAAGACCGTCATCTAAGACAATTCCTTGCACGTAATGATCTGGCTTTCAAGAAAACTTAAATCAATCAAGTTTTAGACAACGCGTTTCGACTTGATTCCCATGTTTTTCAATCACATTTCCAACGACTTTATAACAAAAAAATTGTATCTTGTGGTGAATTATTACACCCGAATTAGATTAAATTGGTTTCTACCCACCAATGAGTTCACTACAAAACATAAATATATTTTAATTTTCATTTAGGAAATACAAGGGAAATTAAACTTTATGTCTTATGAAAATAAAAATTTTAGGTAAAACCACACTTGATAACAAGTACCTCTGTCACGTGGCGTTAACTCCGCCACGGGAAAAGAATAAGTTGACACCTTAAAAGTAAATAAGCTTTCCTTTAACTCATTCGAGCGGGGAACTTTTATCTCGACTAACAAACTGTTGTATCCCACCAATTTAGCATTATTCTAGAATACGCTTAAATAAGTAATTTATCCCTATATAATCTAAACGTATTCTAGTAAATATCAATACGCGACTCTTCACGTAATTCAACTTAAAAAATAGCTACCAAAATAAGCAATTTTGAATGAATCGCATTCAATATAAAATAAATTAACTCCCTTTAATTAAGTGTGTACAAAGGTGCAGAAAATAAATTAATAAATATTTAAATCACAGTAGTCGGAACAGTAGTCTAAATAAAACATAAAGATAAATGAAAACGCATTATAGTTTAATAGCTTAATTTTTAAAAGCCTTAAAAATAAGCCTATATTTTCAAAATATAGCCTTAGTAAAAAACTCATTAAAACCATAAACGCTTTAAAAAAATGGAGTAAAAAGAAAAAAATCTGCCTGATTAAATAAAGATACAAAAAAAAGGGGGAGGGGAGAAAAATTATTGTGTATAAGGATTTATCAGGTAACAAGATCGAATACTTACATTGAATCCTAAGTGAAAATTTGAGGACCCCTTCAAGTTCGTCGGCAGTTATTGCATTGATTAAAATATGATTGTCTGTAACATAATACAACCCTTTCATTAACAATTCAAAATCGAAAAACCCACTTAGACCATGTAAAAAATACTTTTGGCAAAAAACCAGTAGTATCACCTCATGCACTTCGCACGGTAATTAAAAAAAAATTTTTTTTTCTTTTATTTAAAAAAAACACACCTAAACAAAGCAAAGCATACTTTTAGCTAAAAAATCAGTGGCAACACCCCTCACATTTCTAATGTAAAAAAAAACAATTCTATCAATAAATAACAAAAGTTCAGTATACATGCCAATTCTAATTCATAAAAGCGAAATAAAATAATAGTCAGCGAACAACCCCATGAAATACTCTGAAAATGGAATAAGAGCAATAACACAAATGTCCATATGGTATACGATAATGAAGACTGATGAACCCCCGAACATGGGAGGTTAGAGTCAAGGATGGGCATGGTGTATATTATCCCACCATGCAATCACTTGACTTTCACCCTCTGTTGAAAAAAGCTATAGGGATACGAGACTTGAGTACACAACAAGACGTCGCTTGGCAAGCACTACAACTGCCTATTCGTCAAACTTCTTAAACAAATGGCCCCTCAGTCGTGGGAAGCTGTGGCAAAAAGACAATGTTGGATGGTGTCTATATAACATCCCATTTCCGTTTGGGCCCTAGCTCTCTTATGAGAAACGACCACGCAGTTACGAAAAGTGATCATCACATAATGAAAAACTACGGTTTTGAAGTTGGACAAAACTACTTTAAGTCATGGGGAGCCGTTGGGCAACCGTCGTGACCTGTGGTGCCTCTTATCCCATTAGTCATGACTGTTTGGCCGGGGAACTCTCATGAGAAGATCAAATCATCTCTATGAAAAGCGACCCGGAAGAATTACCCTACATTGATTTTACTCTCGATTGATTAACCTCGTCAAAATGAATGATAAAAGAACCCTCTAATATTACCTGAAATATTATAATTACGCAAATCGATCATTATCACAATTTAAAAAGTGTATTATAAACCAGTGTTGTATTAATATTTAGAGAACTATGAGTTAGAATGAATGTCACGAGATCTAAATAAATTATTAACATATTGACAAAAAAAAAGACAAAAAAAAGGTAGTTTCTCGAAAGTCCCTATACCTTAAGCCCAAAGTGCGACCGCAAAGTCGTTAAACTAGAGTACGGAGCTTTAGGAAATCGAATTATGTTCGAACACACAAATAGCCAGGTACAAGGTGGCACCGGTGAAAAAGTAGTTCAACCTCGACGACCTGAAGTTCGACTCGACTGACCCATCTAATTGCATTGTTCTGGAAAATAAGTTCAGATATAGGTATATAAATGTAGTTAAAACGTTTTATCCTTTGCCAACTTTCACATAAATAAATTATACGTCTCCTTAAAATTAAGCAATACCCTGCTAGCAAAATGTTGCAGTGTTAAATTTTGAGTTGTAGGAAAAATTTAAAATTGATACCTTAAAAGTCATAAATTAAGCGACACCCTGCTAGCAAAATGTTGCAGCGTTAAATTTTGAGCTGTTAGAAAAATTCCAAAGTGACATCTTAAAAGTCATAAACTTTAATTAAACCCAAGTAGCCCATTGGTGCATGCCGGTCCAATAGTGATGTAGGGCAAATAGTGCATCCAATAGGAACTGTAAAATATACTTTTTTGTGACGCCTGAATGTATCCTCGGGCGAAATTGCAGAGAGTAGATAGTTGAGACTTAGCGATTTTGTGCCAGTCTTACACCAGTCTTAGAGCAGTCTTACAGCAGTCTTACAGGAATCTTATGGCAGTCTTTTTCAGTCATAGGAAATTCTTATGCCAGTTTATTACAGACTCATTGTCAGTTATTATGTGAACATTATGCAAACCTAAAAACAGTTTTATTGAACGTTATTTGTATTGTCCAAGTGAACCCTTTAGCCTAAGTGCATTTGACTGTAAAGTGTCTTGGATATTATCACCAAACTCTGCGACGATTAGGTGAGTAAAATAAACACATTACTTTCTTATTTTATTCTCTCTATGTTAGTATTTCTCAAGTTTGTTAGTCCTTGTGGCTCCACTCGCTCCTAAGGGAAACTGAAACTTTTCAGTCTGATTTCGACTCAGTATGGCCGTTAATATAAGCTCCCTATTTGTACTGCTAGTTTAAGCTCCCCACTCTAGAAGTTCCGCTTCCACTCAGGTAAGCCATATGCGAACCGTCAGCTAAGAGTTTAACTAATTCTGTTCATTGATTTAATTAATTATAGTTTCCCATATGAAGAAACACCAGATAAGATAAGAACAAGCAACCTTCCCAATTAACCCACATTGGAAAACCTTTTTCCATAAAACACCCCCATTAGATATGGTTTCCCAGGAAATTTGATATCATTTTCTTCCGTTTCTGCTTTAATTTAAAAAAATAATTAACTTTTTGACATCCCTGCTTTCAATTGAAAAAATCAAGGTATTATCGTTAAAAAAAAATAGCCCCCTACCCCCCCCCCTCTGGATACCGCCTTGATAGGATACCCTCTCTACTTTAAATTAAGAAAATAAATAACTTTTTTGGCATCCCTGCCTTCAATAAAAAAAAATGGGTATTTTCATTTAAAAATGAAAGCCCCCTACCGGTCCCCCTTTGATACCGCCATGATAGGATATCGTCTCTGCTTTAAATAAAAAAAACTTTTTGGTATCCCTGCTTACAATAAAAAAAATTCAAGGCATTATCGTTTAAGTATGACAATTCCCTACCCCCCCCCCCCTCCCCCTCTGGATACCACTTTGATAGGATACTGTCTCTGCTTTAAATTAGAAAAAATATTAACTTTTTGGTATCCCTGCTTTCAACAAAAAGAAATTCGATGCATTATCATTTAAAAATTATAAAGGTCGCATTCAATAAGATCCAAGGAATGTAATTAAAAGGGAGCACACACAAAAGCCAAATTAGGCCAGTAGCCTATGAGAAATCCAAATATGAATAGGTCCCAATGGGGGGCCCAGGGTCTATCAAAATATTTTTATGGTTTCCTTGGGATTTTGATATTATTTTCTTCCATCTCGGCTTTAAATGAAAAAAAGTTATCTTTTTGAAATCCCTGCTTTCAATTAGAAAAAAATTGAGGTGTGATCATTTAAAAATGATAGCCCCCTATCCCCCCTATAGGCAATAATATACAATTTTTTTATGGATCATTTTTTGGAGTCACTTCCGTTTCAATCTTCAATTCCCCAACCCTGTACATAGTCTATAGCTAAGTTTTGTCTCAATTGAAGGTTTTTTTTTGGGGGGGGGGGGGAATTCAGAAAGAAGAATTATTTATTTATTTGAAAACCCGTCATAAAAAAGTAACAAGACGGAGGAGTAAGAGAAAATAAAGTAATAAAATAATAAAGACAACAATTAGACACTTAGCAAAATACAAGACAAGCAAATATACGAAAGAAACGAGAATAAAAAGAAAAAGACATCTAAGCGAACGAGTATAAACACAAACATTTACTATCTAATGTGCCCATTACCTTACCACTGCAAGAAATGGCTCCAGTCGCGTGACAAATTAATTGTTAAAATTCAAAATACTTGGTAATATGGCAATACATGAATCAATTATACTAAAACAAATAAACGCAAACGATTTTCGGGTCTAAGGTGGGAGCCGAAGGTGATCAGTTAAGAAACTATAACAGCACCATCTAATTTATATAATATATGTGAGAAAAAGAAAAAAAAAATCTTCAACATGGTGTGACCTACTATAAATGCTGCTGAACAGTAACGTTAAACAATCATACAAGAATTAAATTATTTTTCTTATTAAAAATTATTGAAAAATCCGTCACAAATAAAAACACAACACGACAGACCATAGGAAAAAAAAGACAATACATCACTGCTTAAGAATGTGGGACCAATCATTTAAATTCCCATCAATATTTCGATTATGCTTTGCTATCCGTCTAGCGACGGCAACCTCTGGGTCAGCAACCTTGAATTTCGCAATAGTGAGCGAATGTACCACGGAGACAGATGAAGCAGATACTTGGCAAAACAAAAGAACATGGGTCAGACTTTACTCTTGTCAGTTTCAGTTCGGAGTTTCCAGAAGGGTGCAGTGTAGAGGATATGGAGAAGGACAACAGCATTATATGGACTTGCTAGAAGATGTTGGTTGAATCAGAGTTTACAAGATACAATGGAAATGTAAGCTGCTGAGATTCTATGTCTGATTTGTTCAAGAAGAAGCTTTTGGGTGATTCGGATAGAAGAAGCAATGGGCAGACCTAAATATATAAGGTGATCTATAGGTTGAACAGAGCTAGATCCAGGCGTGATGGAAGGGGCAGAGGAATTTGTTTTCCAGTTAAACAGAACAATATCAGATTTGGAGGAGTTGAATTCAAGCCCAATTTTCTGATATTCCACCTCAAGGATTCCAAAAATTTCGGTGATACGTTGAAGAGTTTGAATAAGGTTAGGATGTCATCAGCAGAGCATATCAAGGAAAGGTTTACAGAAGAAAAAATCTGTGAAGGAGGGCACAAATCTTGTGATTCCAGAGCGTAGTTATTAAAGAGGCAGGGAGAAGTGACAGCTTCTTGACAAGCCCCTTTCTTGACTGGGATGAGTTGTCTATGCGGAATCGGGAGCATTCCTTTATCTGGGGAGTAGTTTCAGGCGGATATGAAGTCTTGAATATAAAACCTGAAGCGAATGAATAATGGCCAGATTCAATCCACGTTTACCAGCTTTCAAAAGCATTGCTGCGTGGATAAGAGTCGGATGCACGTCTGACATCATGGCCCCCCAAAACAAGGCTTTCTCCAGACGATTCCGCATCAATCAGGACATTTGCAACCCAACAGCGGTTAAAGCGTCAGCACAACCAGTACCTTGTTTGAACCTGAACTGATTGGGAGGGGTATAGCAGACTTTTTCAAGTTCCTTTATGAATAGTAACTCAAAGAGCTTGCATAGGTATGTAGCTACAGTAACAGGGCGGAATGATGTACAGTGGACATCAGATTTCCCTTTTTTAGAGATAGGAGTCAAATCTCAAATGCAAAAAGAAGAGGGAACGATACCCTGAGTGAAAATCATCTGCATAGATGATTTGAAGTTTTCCCCTGTATTTGAAATGAATAGCACCAACTTGGTCAATACCAGATGAACGTTTCCATTTCGATCTTTGGAGGGCATCTTCGACAGAACAGGTACTGACCACAAACTCTTCATCGGGTTGAGCATCCAGAAACTGATTCAGAGCTACTTTACAAGATTGCTCTATGATGGGATCAGGGGCAAAAAACTAAGATTTATGATATGCATACCATTCAGCTTCTAAAATTTCAGCTGAGGACAGTGACGAAGAAGGGGATGCTGAGGAAGAGACAAATTTAAATTTAAATACCATATATTGATCTTGTTTTGCATGTGCAGAATAGCTAATAATAAGATCTCTACGATGCTGAGCAAGACTTTTGGAAAACTTCCGCTTTGTAGATATCCTTATGTCATTCATATACCCAGTAGTAGAACACCTACACTCTTTCCATATAGAAAACAAAAACTTGGCTTGTTCACATAAGGTGAAAATCTCTAAGTTTGTGGACCATTCAGGAACGATTTCTTTGAAGACGCATTACATAGAACCAGCCTTTTTTTTAGCAAAGCGGAGGGCATGCCATATTTCAGCACATTATATATCAAGACAAATCAGAACTTCGTTCTTAGGCAACTGGAGTGACTGTTAAAGCAGGTAAAATGGGACATTAATTCTACTCGGAGTCGAGTCAACCGACTCAAGGAACTGAGTTTGGTCAATCTTTGACCAATCACGACGATACCGTCGTGCTGAGGAATCACGTGCTAGTGGACTACTTTGAGAAACGGAAGATGGCACACCGATAGAGCAAGTTATAGGTAAGTGGTCAGACAGCTGATGACCAAATATAATGTTAACATTATCAGCGGTCTGATTTGAAGATACAGCAACGTGGCCCAAGTTAGAGGCTTGCGAAGACGTGAATATACGTAAAATCTGACATTTATCTAATGCACGCAAAAAATCACTAAATAAACTCTTAACTATAGTAGTACGTGGAGACGCTTCAGAATCTGGTTCAGACAAATTACAATCAAAGTTTCCGGCTATAACACTAGGTAAACCTAGAAGCCGAATCTTTTCTGCACAAGAACCTAACTTTTTGCACGATAAAGCAAATAATCGCTCTGGCTGATCGTTGGAGTAATCAGTGGGTGGATACACACTAATGTAAACACAGGAGTCCAGTCTCACAGCTAATTAATGATAATTTAGTTCGAACAAGCTAGAACGAAGAGCCGATTACACGGAAGTAACAAGTCCACCAGAGGGTCTGCCTCTGTTATTCAGCTTTCTAGCAGGTACGGAGTACGATGTCATGCCATCAAGTGCAAGTATGTTGATACCATGTTTAGTAACAAAATGTTCCTGGAGGAAAATCACGTGTAACTGGAGCTGAGGCTTAGCAACACAGAAAGTTTATTTGTAAATGACCCATTTATATTCTATGATAGTTGAAACGAGTCCACGGGTTTAAGTAATGCGGTTTTGCTGTTTTTTGGGCACTTTACACTATTACACGTATGACCAATGGTCTTGCAACAAACGCAAGGGGCACTTTTTTGGCATGGAGCATCAGGCGTCGATTTGTGATTGACGGAGCCACACTTAGAACACAGTGCACTGTTCTTACAATTCACGGGGAGATGATCAATCGCATGACAATTAAAGCAGCGACATGATAGGAACACGAACTCTTCAACCGGAAGGCGTTCATATCCCACTTTCACAGATGCTTTCAGAAACGAATCAAGATCAGTTCGAAACGAAAAGTAAACTTTAAATGTTCGGGACTTTCTACATTGTACTATTTTAGTGCACTTGCGTATTAGCTGTTTCAGTAACATTTCGTCTAAATCTTCTGGTACTCGCTTAATCGCCGCGACAAAAGCAGGCTTCTTTTGGGAAATGTTGAGCGATGGTTTGGCGTGCTTAACATTTTCGACTATCTGGCCCGCGGTTTTCTTGGACCGAACCACAAGTTTCCACTCGTCGTTAGATTTTGGCAAACCATATCGATGAATGTTTTTTGTTCATTTTGGCCTTTTAAGTCTCTTGGGGGGTTCTTAAGTATCACAGAGTATAGTGGTGAGAGGTTTGGATTGAGGAGGCTGGGGCTTGTCAGGCAGGCTGGTCGAGAAGCGGTTAGCATTTTTTACTTTTGAAACTTCTGTGGCCTGATCAGACTCGCCGATGGCAGGTACTTCACACGGACTGAAAATTACAAACTTTGGGATCAGAACATTTTGCTAATATTGTCATCATCCTTGGCATACGAAACCATCCTGGTTTGGATATCTAACTCACTATGAAGGATCTTTTTAGCTTGTAACACTGCATCGTGATTGAAATAGTTAATAACACTCTTGACGATCATATCAAGTTTTACACCTTCTGTGAGTGATCTACTCAAAAAGTCCAGAATGGGGGCTAAAAACCAACTTTCAGCTATCTTGTTTCACTCGTAAGCAGCCACAATCCAAATCGTAATCCATAAGTCTAAGTCCAGAGACAGTCGTTCGACCGGTAATGTAATGGTGACGTCACATAGAAGCAATAATGATTTTATTTAGGTCAGGACCTGTAATCCTTTGCAAAAGATTGCAAAATCTGACACACAGGGATTAAGTTCACTTAAACAGCTTACTGGTTTGTTAATGGAATATCCAATTTAGTATAGGTGTGTCCACTTTGAACTCTGAATCTATCAGATCTATCTGAATCTTTCTTTGATATATCAGACGTTCAGTAATTGTGTATTAAACACTAAGAAAATGTACCTAAAAATAGCAAAAGAAAACAAAATTCTGCAAACTTAAGATTCAGCTGTCATAACAATCTGTTGACTATCAATTTCAAAATCGAATGAACCTGTATAGTGTATGTGTTCCGTTCAACTTAAAAAAAAAAATTATCGGCTACGAATGATGTAAGAATCTTATAGCAATTGGGAAACTGAATTCGAAATGGTTTAATCTCATTTCATAAATATGATACTTTTGTCAATGTAGAAAGAACCATATATATTGCAAATTTGCAATTTTATCTGTCTGAGTTTTATGCAAAGTAACACAAGAGACGAAAATTAAGGAACAAGAGAGTAGTGAAGAGTTATGGTATGCAATGTAATATTTGGCAGGGATAGTCACTAGTGATAAATCACTAGGGGTGGCATGGCGATTGGGTGATTTTCAGGGATTCGGGGAAGCAATTTTTTTCGGGTTGGCACATAGAATTTCGGGGAAATCTCCGAAAATTTGGGGATAGTGCAAGCCCTGCTTGATCTCTAATCAGGAAAATCGAAATGCTTAACCACACGAGAAAAAAAAGCTGCGACTGAGCTGCAAGAAATTTTTATACATGTTTTTAACGTATTGGTGGATTTAAATCTGCAACATCATATATAGTAGGTTTACGTTGGTGGAGCAAAGGTGAGAAGGGTAAAGACTACCAGTATGTTACCCAACAATTTTATATTTATCTACCTTATTTTGATAACAATTTTATATTTGATTACCTTTTTCACCAATTTTAAATAATGATTGATATTTTGAATATTTAAATTAATTAGCAGTTTTTACTATTGTAGTAACGTAAAAATTACGTCACAAAAGCAACTACGTAGTATGGAAACATTTGATTGAGTTTTTAGTCGTCTAATAAATACAGCCTAAAAAAATCGCCTAAAGAAGAACTGTAAGAATTTGTTTGCCTAGGAAAGAAAGAAAACCAAAGATTGGGACAGCGTGAACCGAACCCAGAATTAAGAGTTGCATATGTTCTGAGATTCAGGACGTACGTCTCGATAGTCTAATGTTGATTGAAAGGAAAAACAGCTTTCCTAGAAGATTCCTATCCATATCTGAATTGTCCTTGCTTTTCTTGCTTAATTTTTAACCAGGTTAAGTTGATATTAACTATTATATTTTACTGTTTAACTTATATATTATATAGCTTAAGTTGATATAACCAAATATTTTATTATTTTTAGCAAATATTTTTTTTGTTCTTAACAAACATACCGATTGAAAGCATTATTTTTTTCCTAGCAAATATTTTTCAGCAAACGTTGATAAATGATTCTGAGATTAATCTATTCCTTTTCGTATTGTCAAAATCGTGAAAAGTTTCAACAATTCAAAAATGTAGTGATCACATTTCAAAGGCGATGTGTCTTAGCGAAGCATCTTCTGCGCATTGGCTGATGAATGTCTTCACCGAAAAAAGCGATTTATTTTTAATATTTAGGCATTTACCCTGGAACTTATCACGAGAAGAGCCACCATTTTGGGAATCAGAATTTCAAGAAAAATCAAATACCCTGTTAATCACAAGGAAATACACGTTCAAGTGTCAATGTGAATTTCATTTGAATTTGAACATGAATTTGAATTGGAACGGAAATTTCAGTTTGTAAATTCCAATTTTATTTTCATCACTGAGCTTATGTGCCTGGTGTCAATTTTTTCATAAACTCAATATGCACTTGATTTTCATTCATAGATCAAGTTGCCATCAAGCCATTGGCCAATTGAAGACAAAGCCAAGACAGGTAGTCTGAGTGAGAGGCAAAGCTGGCATAAGCCTTTTTCAGAATTGAATAAAAAATGATGTCATTTTCACTTGTTGTTAGATATTGTCTATCATCCATCCATCCTAGGGTAGAACTAATGTAGATAGCCTAAACTAAGGTGTAACTAAGGGATGATCGAGATTTTTGGTTTGACTCATGAAGGACAATGTCGACTTTTTTTTTTGAAAATGTTTTCTGTCCTTTTTTGAATGTAGAGCATATTTAAGTATGTATAGTCTCTATTTTTGAAATTTCTTAGAGTTTTAATAGGATACTGAATCAGTATGGCGATATTTTTTCACTTTTTTGATGTGCAGATGTTCAAAGCCATTTTCATGTTTTTGCTAAATCAATTAAAAAAAACTTTTACAACAAAATAAGTTTTTCAAGAAAAATATAGAACTCCATTAAACCAAAAGTAAGTAAGTAAGTCTATTTATAACCCGCAATATAAAATAAATGCGGAGTAAAAAAGAAAAAGCAAAATAATATTATCCACAGCGAAATGATAAGAAAAACACAAAATAAATAACATAACAATATTTATAAATCTCTAATCTGGAAAAACATAAGTGAGGGGGTCCCTGGCACATATCTTCCTTGGAGTAGTGATCCTCAGGTCCTTAGCGATGTTGTCAGAAGTACTATACGGTTGATAAGTCAAAAATGAGAAATAATCTTGTGATTTCTGTACCACCTTGGTAAATATAGCAGGAATTTACAATATTTAAAATAGCCTCTCCTTAGCTGAAGACAGTCTTTTTTGCGCTTTAAAGGCTACAAACCGGAAACAAAAAGAATTGCAGGAGAACAAAACTATGGTAAAGTTTAAATAAGCCTCGGTGGCTGTACCTCCCCTCTATTAGGCGAGAGTTTACCATATGAGAAGCGAATACACTGCAGAGCACTAGCAACCAGAGACGAGCACGTAGTCGAAAGTGTATCAGAAAAGGTAGTCCCAAGCCATTTCAACTTTGAGACACACTTGAGTAGCATTGTACCCACATGTAAAGGAGGAGCTGGTTTAGAAATATTAAAACACAGAAAATCGCATTTTGAAGCATTTACAGAAAACCCGATCATACTTAAAGCATTAATCAGAACATTTAGATTTTTGTGAGGCCTGACCTAGTAGGACTAACTAGCAGAACATCATCAGCATAGGCAATGTGACTAACAGCAGTATTTTCTAAAAACACGGTAGAAGACAGCATTCGCAAGCAGTACCCAAACACAGTTTTAAAAATATATGGGGACAGCACACCACCTTGCCTGACTCCCTTCTTTACTGAGATAGGTTCAGATATATCAGATATGCATTTTAACGGAACCAACGAATTGGAAGACCAATACTGTAGAACCTTTACTGCGGAAGAATTAACTCCTGCTTTAACTAAGCAGTGAAGCGATTGCGAATTTACAACGTTGTCAAAAGCACTCGAGATATCAACTGAGCAAAAATAAAGTGGGCTTTTTTTGCATTTTTGCCGAAACTAGTAACTGACCAAGTATATGATGGGCTTGAGAACAACCAAAACCTGTTCTGAACCCAACTTAATAATCAGAAAAATCGCATTTAGTCAAAACTTCAGGCAATACAGCATACTCGAACAGCTTGCTCATGAAGCAGGACACTGGAATTGGTCGGTAACTGGAACGTCCTTTCCCTTTTTCAAAACTTATGTTACAATTCCCGAATGAAAACTATCTGGAACTAACGACTGGGCTAAACACATCTGGAATAGAAGCTGAATGTGTGTTAACAATAATGGACACTTAATGGTGAAGTGATTGTAACACAGACCATCCATATCAGGAGCACTGGATTTCTTAACACTCTTAAAAGCCTGATAAATATCATCTCTAGATATTGACAATATCTAGATAACTATACAATAATTATATATAGATAACTATACAATATATTGAATTAAAGTTATCAAGTATTTTGCAGTAGGTTGCATAGGTTGTATCAAGACATGGTCAATTGTTGACAGGGAAAAGGCAAGAAAGATAGTTCAAGTATTTGAGAGGCAAATGTTTAAATGGCTGGGACACGGGTAAATGGCCGAAGAACTCGAGGAACAGTATTATACAATAAGGAAGAAAACATGGAAAATGAGCAAAAATAAAATCAAATAATCAGACAACAGCAGCAACTCTATAAGAAAATAAAAAAAAATTCTTGTGAATTATTATCCCTTCTAATCAGCAGTTGTACCAAACCAATCCTGCTCAACTCATCGTCAGGGCTATACTGTGGTGTTTCTCCTCCCCATAGTATAGTGCAGACGGTTTGATATCATTCTATTTTCCCTTCTTGTTTTAGTTGTTTTTTTTTTGTTTAAAGCTTTTTCCAATAGGAAATGTTTAGAAGTCCTCCAAAAAAAGTCCCCCCAGAGTCCATATCCAGTCTCAGTGAAAATTACA
Organism: Artemia sp. Qi Xiang Cuo; assembly: GCF_049724085.1. NCBI lineage: Eukaryota > Metazoa > Arthropoda > Branchiopoda > Anostraca > Artemiidae > Artemia > Artemia sp. Qi Xiang Cuo. The sequence goes on along the minus strand of NC_142796.1, from coordinate 70,024,920 downwards.
AAGCGAAAAATACTCATGTTTGTAAGGCATTTACACTATCTCGAAGTTCAAATGATGTCTTTACCTCAGAGAGTAGGACACTGATAAGTTTAGGGGCAAATGTAACTATAAATGAGTATAGGGGGTTTCAAGAGGCGCTCTCTAGAAGCTCTAAAAAAGGGAAAAAAATATCCCCAATCAAAAGCATTTCCCTCTCCCTGCCCAAGATCCTCCCTCCCAAAACTTAGGAATTTACCTTAAAATTACTCCTACTACCCCCTTTGAAATTAAAATGATCACAGCGATAAGTTGCAATTTTTAAATTGCTAAAATCAATGTTCTCTATTAATATTAACCGTGATGGATCTCTGCTAATAGCTGTAGAAGATCAGAAATCAGCAGATACAATAATTAACCTACTCCCTTCTGAATACCCCAATTATTGCATCTAATTGGAACCCAAAACAATCACCAACAAAAATAGTAGTTTATAATGTTCCCCTAGAGATATCCCCTCAGGAGTTAAAAGAAGGGCTATCAGATAGGGCTGGAAACACAATCCCAGTTGAGGATGTTACCCAACTTGGCAAGCATAACTCTAATGGCCTAAAAACTAGTAGATCCTTCTTATTCACACTGAAGGAAAAAATTAATATCCCAGAAAAATTATTCCTATTTGGGCAAATCAAACCACACAAGGAATACAAATCTAAGCCTATCCAGTGTCAGAAGTGTCTCAAACTGGGACACACAACAAATAAATGCAATGAAATTCTCCAAGAGTGTAGTAATTGTAAAGCTTTCCATCCTAAAGAGTCGACAACTTGCAACAACACTCAGCCTACATGCCTCAATTGCAAAGGACCACATGAATCTACAAATAAATCACTATGCCCTGCATACAAGAAATGAGCTCTAACACTCCAAATATCAACAGAGAAGGCCATCCCATACCCCTTTGCAGCAATGGAAGCAAATGCTGCCCAACAATTCCAAATAAAGCCTGTAATGAAACCAACCAAAACCCCCAAGTCACACGCCCCCAATGGATAAAGTACCCCGTATAAAACACCATCTCCCAAGCCCCTTAGCTCACATCCCTATTAGAAACAATCACCAAGTCAACAAGTCTCCTTTTTCGGTGAGATGAGGTCCGCCTGGCCCCCCCCTCCCAAGCAGAAAAATACCGGACAAATTACCAGGAATTAATTCCTTAACCGACAAACAGGATGCACAACCAAAAATGCAATCCCCAAATATATGCTTTTTCATTCTAAACTGTAATGCAGTTCAGGCCATGAACATACATCAACTACAGAAAACAAAAATCATTGCAGAATTGGCAAAAATCTACATCCCTGATGATATGCTCATTCAAGCAAAAAAAGATCTTGCTTTACTTTTAACAAAGCTGAACATTGATACAGAGCCATATGAAAAATAAATCAACAACACAACATATATCAATACTCCAATGGAATGTAAGATCACTCACAGAAAATAAGCTAAATGAACTAATATCTTTTATGAATAATAATCCCATTAATATTGCTTGCCTCCAGGAAACTCATTTAATCCAAAATCAACAAATTAAGTCTTTGGGATATACTATCCTCAGAAAGGATAGATTTTCAGAGAGAAATGGAGGTGGGGTAGCTTTATTAGCTAAAAATAATATAAAATTTTGTGGAATCAATTTTCCAGATTTTGCAAATGATGTGGATGCAATTGGTATCAGTGTTTGACTGAATAATTTAAAAACCTACATAATAAGCTTTTATAACCCTAATGGCCAAACTACAGATGCCAAGGATTTCTTTAATTATATAAATAATTCTAATATGTTAAAAAATATCATTATTTGTGGAGATTTCAATGCCCACAGCCTTTTGTGGGGGAATAAACCTGCAAATAAAGCTGGTAAATTGATTGAGCATATGACTTCAAATAATAATGAATTAGCTGTTGCTACCCCTCCAAACCTGAATATATATTTCAACCCCAAAAGTAGCAGATTCTCCACAATTGACCTACAAATTGTGTCATTAAATTTTTTGAATAAAATTTACATAGATAAAATTGATAGTCTATGTACTGACCACTTTGTTATAGTTTGCTACCTAAATGAACCTGCTGAAACTTTATCTCATGCCTCCAAATACATCAACACTAAAGCAAATTGGTCTATGTTCCAAAATAAGCTAAATAATGAAATTACAAGTTTCACCCAAATTTCATGCATTTCTAAGACAACAGTTGACACACATGCTGAAGCCTTGACATCTTTACTAATAAATACAGCTAATCATGCTATCCCCAGGACAACACCAAGGAAAACATTCCCTAAACAAATTCCTAAAGCATGGTGGACAAATGAGTGCCTAAATAAATGGAGAATAAAAGAGGCAGCTAGGACAGAATTCATAAAAAAACCACCAACTACTACATATTTTAAAAAGTTACAAGCAGAATCTAATCTAAAAAGAATTATAATAGATGTTAAATATAAATAGTGGAATAATTTTGCAGATAATCTCTCCAGAGAGACACATGAGTCAATTATACATAAAGTCATAACCCACATCTGTGGGAAAAAGACTTCCCCCAATCCACTCCTGTATGAACTTATACATAATAATACCCACTATGACAATGATAATGAAAAAGCTAACCTATTTGCAACTCTTTTTGTTAATAAGCTAACATCAAATAATCAAAGTAAACTGTCTCCAATTCTTATGAACCCAAGTTACCTACCACGCCCAGGATCCGAGTACATAACTAATCCATTTTTAATCCAGGAATTGAATAATGCAATACATCATATTAGGACCAAAACTAGCGGCAGCTATGACAATATACACCCTACATGGATAAGGAATCTCACACCTTCATACAAACAAGAACTGCTAAATTGTTATAATCACGCTTGAGCATCTTCTATGTTCCCCAATATATGGAAATTTTCATCCCTCCTACCAAACCTAAAGAAAAATAAACTCAAAGATAACCCAGAGTGTTATAGGCCTATAAGGATTACTCCTGTCAGGTTGAAAATAATAGAAATAATGATTTATTACAGACTCCTCTGGTTTGTTGGAAAAAATAATATGATCCCGCACACTCAAACTGGATTCAGAAAACACACTACTCAACAGATGCTGTCATTTTACTAACAAATGCAATAAATGAATCTTTCTCAAAATATAATGTCCTAGTTGGAGCTTTCCTAGATTTTGAAGGGGCATATGACAATGTGAACCACCAAATCCTTTTAAACAAACTTACATACCTTGGAGTACCCCCTAAGCTAGTATCTTTATTAAATCCTTCATAGAAGTGCGAAGTTTCATCGTCTGTGTTGGTTCAGCCTCTTCACCCCAAAAGACAATAACCAAAGGCCTACCTCAGGGAGCAGTCCTCAGTTGCCTCTTATTTGCCCTATATCTCTGGGACACGAACCTACCCCACACGAATCTACAATATGCTGATGATCTGGATCTTTGGTCATCTGGCAACACCTTTCAGATAGCACAGTCAAATCTGCAAAAGTCACTTTTCCAGTTTGAAAAATTCTCTCAACATTCAGATTTACCCATTGCACCCACCAAGTCAAAAATAATCCAATTTCACCGGAAGCAAAACCATGTTAATGCAAAACTAACTCTAAATAAAACAACTATTCCAGAAGATAATCATATTAATTACCTAGGTCTCATGCTTGACCAAAAACTTAATTTCTACCTCCACACTTCGGACTTGTGCATCCAAAACTTGAAGTTGGAATGTCTCTAGCGTCCCCTTATTTTAAAAGACATAAATGTTTTGGAAGGTGTGCAGAGACTTCCATCAAAGTGATATCCAACATTCAAGAGCTATCCTACCCAACTAGCAAAGCTGAAACTTACACCACTTGCATACAGGAGAAATAGAGGTGATGCCATTCTAGCTTATAAGTTAATGAGGGTTAAAACTAGAGGTCATCACCTGAAACTTGTCAAGCAGTCTACAATTTTTAGAGTCTGTACTCAATTCTTCTTAACATATATTTTCAATATTTGGAACAAACTATTTAATGAAACAGTTACTGCTGAATCTGTTGATTCAGCTGAATGAAGGCTAGATGCAGAGTGGTCCTCCAGAGAGTGTAAAGTCAATTGGCATGCTATCAAAGATGAAACAGCACCGTCCTGTTCACCATTGAACCTGCATACAACTAGTCATCATTCTGGAGCTCTACAAGGAGAAATCCTTAGATTGCTCCTAGCTGCAATTTAAGGTAATACTCTCCCAGCATTATTTCCTACCCTTGGTCCTAATTAAAAAACATATAATTGTTTTAAGATCAAAATTTTTCATGTTTTCTAATATCAATGAATTAACACTACGCTGATTTTAAAGCTTCTTGGACCAGCTTTATCATGTTAGGATCGTGCCCTTTTACAAAATAATCTTGGACTGCTTGGTCAATGGCTGAGGCTTGGCTTCTTGAATTCAATATTGCCAAGTACTCTATCATTCATTTTGGCAAAACAGATCTTTGTTGCTCTTATTTTCTCTAAGGCCACTCAATCTCCTCTGTAAATAACAAGCGAGTCACCATTAACAATGAACTAAAATTCAGTACCCATGCTAGGAAGGGAAGTTTGCTGCTGGGGCTGATTAAGCACACCCTTTCCACTAATTCCCCAAAAGTCATCATTCTGCCTATGAGGGACTTCTAGCCCCCCCCATATTTTAAAAATACAACAGTTTTGGAAGATGTTTAGAAACATGCCACTAAAGTGATATCCAGCCTGCAGGAGTGTTCCTACCCTGCAAGACTAACTAAGCTGAAACTCCCAACACTTGTATTTTGGAGAAATAGCAGTGATGTCATTCTAACCTATAAGTCAATGAAGGCTACTAATATCCCAGCATTAAGCTGCGTTCGTTTTCATCGTTCGTCGTTCTTAGTACTAGGAAGATTTTCTTGGTTTTACTCTTAAATTGCGTTTTATTTCGCCGTTCTAAGAACGTCGTTTTAACTGAAAAAACGGCTTATAAGAGCTTTCCTTAGCTAGATAAAATTTCAAAGCCACAGATGAAATTTCAATCAACCAGTAAAACAAAAATGGAAGATATACTTGTGAATGTAGCAAAAAAAGCAATAGAGTTACTAGAAGAAAGTGACTCTGACAATGAGCTCCTACTGGAAGCTGTGGCAGAAGATGTTTTTATGTCAGGAAGCTCACAGATATGTTTTGCACTTGCTAATGGTGACTTAGAGACAGGAAAAGTAAGTCTGGACGTATTTTATTCCCTTGTCCATTGATTTTTTTTTAAGAAGGCAGTTATTCAGTGTTTTTTTATTACACAAGGTCTGTTGGACACAAGGAAAATGGAAATTTTTGGTAAAAGTCTAGTTCAGCTAATTTTTTACTATTTTTGAAATGGGTTAGGTTAGAAAATAAAACTTTACGGGATGGGTCTATATGCTAAAGTATGCTCCGGTAAGGTGTTTTCAAGTATCTATCTCCACTCTTTTTCCCTCTATAGGGCAGTGACTTTTGCTGACCTTTATAGATTTTTGTGTTATAAAAGTGGAACCGTGCAAAACAGGTCTTTTGCTTAAATGAAGTACAAAAAGCCTGTTTTCAGCTTCACAACTTTGCTCAATCCTAATTTATGAGGTTTTAAATATCTGCAAATACATTTCCTGAGTTTTGAAAAGAAAATATTGATATGGCTTGAAATTTTAATCAAATTATAGGATAAAATTTCATATAATAGGATAAAAATAATCAAATAATTTCAATAAAAATTTCAAATTTTTAACACTTAGAAATCAGAAGAGGTTCAACTTAACGAAAAACATATACGAAAAACAAATCACTACCATTTTTTAAATGAAAGACCCCATCAACAAAATCTACAAAATTAAATAATTCAATAAATTTGTTTTCTGTCATGTTTTTTTTATTTTAAAACTTGGCTCCCAAAAGTAAAACTAAAGTTGTTGAACTGAGTATGAGGCTCAGTTCGTCTTTCAAAGAACGACGTTAAAAAGAACGAAGTACGGCATTACAAAGAACGGCTTATAAGCAAAACATTTCATACAACGGCGAAAATGAGCGGTTTAATTGCAAAACCGAGAATTTGATTTCCATAGAACGACGAAAACGAACGCAGCTATTATTTCCTATTGTTGGTCCTAATTCAAGAGCCAGGGGTCATTGGCTGAAGCTTCTTAAGAAATCTACCCAATCCAGAGTCTGCACTCAATTCATTTCCTCAGGAATCATCAAAAGTTGGAATAAACTATCTGAAAACACAGTTACTGATGAATCTGTTGACTTTTTCAAACAAAGGCTACATGCTGAGTGGTCCTCAAGGGAGTGTAAACTTGACTGGGAAGCTACTGATCATGCATTTACACCTGGTCACTAAACTACAATAAAACAAACTTCAAACATCAACTCTCGGGCTTCACAAGGAAAATCCTTAGATTAGTCCAACCTGCAATTTAAGGTAATTGTATTTATCTAAAGGATATCATAGTGATCAATCTTTGGGGTCTGGAAATTCAGTTTTGAGGCTTCAACTCCATATCCACAAACATTTCCATTGAACTTTCCCCTTTGAAACAAGTTTACAAATTAATGTTAGTAAACTATTTATCCTTAATTTCAGCTTGGAGCAATCAAAGGATTTTTCCCTGTGAAGCTCCAGAGTTGATGATTGAATTTGTTTTCTTTGTTATTTAGTGACCAGGTGCATTTGGATGATCAGATGCTTCCCAGTTGAGTTTACATTCCCTCAAGCACCACTCAGTTTCCAGCCTTTGTTTTAAAATGTCAACAGATTTTGACTTTAAGAATTGTGTGGACTTTAGGTTAGGGTAGACTGCTGAACACTTTCAGCTGGAGACCTCTGGCTCATGAATTAAGACCAAAATAAATAATGCTGGAAGTGTTGACCTTCATTAACTTATAGGTTAGAACATCACCTCTATTTCTCATGTCAGTAAGTGTTGTGAGACATTCCACAGGGAGGCTAGAGACATTTCAACTTCAAGTTTGGGTCAAACTAATCCCATATACAGAAGACTAATGTCTTTTGGGGAACAAGAAAATAAGATATATTTGATGAAACAGATAAGAGTTCAAATAGGGATAAGTCCTTTATTTGACAGTGAAAAAAAAAAGTTTTGAATATTTTGAAGATGCAGTTGGTCTCCATCATCAGCAAAAATACTCTGCTGAATAGAAGTACTTCTGCTGAAAAAATTAACGGTATGCTTGATCAGCTGAAGAGTTAAACTAGCACCAGCAGCACACTTCTTGGCATGGGTACTGAATAATATTTCATTGTCAGTGGCAACTTCAAAATCTTGCTCATCATTTATAGAGGAGATTGATTAGCCCCCAAAAAATAAGTGGGACATGGATTGATTTTGCTGAAATGAATAATATGGTGCTTGGCAACATTGAATTCAAGAAGCCAAGCCTCACCCTATAGACCAAACATTCCAAGATTATTTTGTGTCTTTTAGTAGGTATTCAATTTTGGTCCTAGTTGTTTTAGCCTTGGTTTAGTTGGTATAGTGTTTATGTTAAAATCTAAAATTGGTGTTTCACAGTCTTGTCTTTAAATAATCTCAGGAGAGATTATTTACTCTTCTTGAATCCTAACTGACAAACATGAATAAATTTGTCAATTATTTCTAAAATTATAAGAAAGCTGAGTGTCTTTTCCAAGTTTTATCTTATTCATATAATGAGTTGCTATCCCAAATGCAACTAAATTTATACTATTTTTGTGTGTAAATAATTTAATTGAAGAAATCAATTTATGTGACCCACCATGACTGAATTTATTTAAAATAACTAGATCAAAAATTATTGTTTGGTCAGAATAGAAGCTCTTTAAAGGTAATCAGTGATTAAATATAGCTATTATTATTAACATATTATGTTATGGATGTTGACTGTTTTTTAGTCTTTGATGTATTTTTATTGTTGCAAAATTATCTCATGAATTTGGTATGTATTCTAAACTAAGTTTCTAAATTTGGTTTCTTTGGTTCCCAGCTAAAATTTAGTTTCTTCAGAAATCTTGTCAAAACTAAGATAAACCTGCATAATTTAAGTATTTGGGAAAATTGGCTCCAACTTTGCCCCCCTCTAAAACCCTAGGATTTTGACAAAATTATGCCACTGTCAAATTTTCTTTGTCAAAGTAATGAATCCTAGACCCAAGCTTTGGGAGTGTTATCTAGTTGCAATTGTTTTGTATAATAATATTAGACAAGAGTCTTAGAATTGTGTTGTAAAAAGCTCTTACAGCCAGAAATAGAGTTATCTAAGAGACAAATGAATTTTTCAAAGGTGTTCTTATTTCCTTTCAAACTATTTATGAGATATAGTAAGGGAATGCGCATGGGGGCTATTTAAAATATGGGAACTGATTTTAAATATATAGGTTTCATCAAGTTTAAGTTTACCCATAAAAAGTTACAAGCCTGATAAAGTTTGCCTTATTTTGGAAAAAAGGGGAAAACACCCCCCAAAAGTCATAGAATCTTAATGAAAATCACATCATCAAATTCAACGTATCAGGGAACCTTACTGTAAAGGTTTCAAGCTCCTATATGCAAAAATGTGGAATTTTGTACTTTTTGCCAGAAGAAAGATCACGGATGCGTGTTTATTAGTTTGTGTTTTGTGTTGTTTTTTTTTCTTTTTCCCAGGGGGTTATGGTATTGACCCCTTCGTCCTAGAAGTTCACGGAAATTATCAGTTAGTTAAAAAACAAAAAAAAATTAAAAGTAGAATCACTTTATACAAAAAAACTGCAATTTTTATGTCTTCATACTGCATGTTTTCAAAGATATTTGATTTTTGAAGCAAGTCCGATTTCTAACCCCGATTGTCTACTAATAACTATATATGACGTAGCAAGTGACTTGACGTATATCTAACACCAATTGTGTGCTAATAACCATATATGACAATGAGTGACGTCACGTAAAAATTGAAAAAATCTATTTTTGTTTTATTTTAGTTTTCAGTTCAGAATCGGTAAAGTTACAAACTGCAAAAATATTTTTGGTATTCGAGCAATAATTTTAATATTTTAATTGAAACTAGAAAAACACTGGAAAATTTTAAAACTACATAATAAAGAACGAATATAAAGTTATAATAATCACAATACGTTACTGTTTATGTGGAAATAAAGCTATATAATTGAAAGATGTCACAATATACAAATTTTGAAATTTTTTTACATGAAAACATGCTGAATTTTTACAATAAAGAAGCAACAGCACTGGCATGTCAAAGAATGAAAATACAAAGATGGCCATTCAACCCAGACCCAGAGTCATTCAAAGCCTTGCTTAAAGTGCACCTGGAAGAAGTTGAAAAGGAGACTTCGAAAGAGAAGGGAGGTGAAATAGAAAATGGGGAAAAGAATGACTTTGAAAAAGTGTTTAATCTTCTAGAGTCCTACAGCGAGCTGAAACATAGTTGTATAAAAAAACTGATCGAAAAGGATATTGACGACATTCTTGATGGTTTTGACGAAAGGAAGTTCGTGGTTTTACTGCTAAATGTTTTAGAAACATCATTTACGTCTAAAATTTTCAACTGGGATGTTTTTTATTTTAAGGTTGAACAAACCTTTTTTACGGAAGAAATTGGCAAGGAGTTTAAAAAGCATCAAGATAAGAATCCGCAGCAGATGGAATTTGAAATCTTCAGAAATTTAAAAGTTATTGAACTTTTAAATAGAACTTCCACAGGATCTTGCCAAGAAGAAGCTACGCTTCACACTGATATGCCACAGGAATTACAAAAGGACACGAAAGCTAGCAGCAGTAATATAATACAAGGGAAAACAACAGAACTGTCAAATAAACCACTGCTCAGCCTGAAAGAGACAAAAAAAGAAGTTGTCAACACAATTTTTGACTGGCTTCTTGAAGCAAAAAGTATCTGAAATTACTTCTGTGAATCCTTATGTCCTCTTTGTCGGAGTCCATGCCTAAAGGAAGTTAACCATCTAGGGAAACACGACACCAATCACAGACAAGGAGGAATTGCTGGAAACTTTTATTTTTCAAAATTTCCTGTTATTGATAAAGTCATAAGAACAGAAGACTCTAAAAGTCATTTACGTTACTTTTGCTCCAAAGTAATCAGTAAATACACTTGTGATCAAGTCCCCAAAGATTTTAAATCTAAAGTGAAAAATTGTGGAACAGAAAAATTCCAAAAATTTTCACGAATATTCCCTGATTGGTCAACTCCTTCGAAACATGCCACAGATATTACTTCCTCATTAGCAAAAAAATACTGGAAAGAAATTGCTGAAAAAAAATTGTAAATCTAGTGTCTTGGACAAAATTCACTGCACGTGACACAAATAGTCATTCCAGGAAAAAAGATTTGTAGGATAGTCATTCCAGGAAAGCTATTGACGAGTTGCTCCAAGGGGCAGTGTATTGGTGAAATGAGGGCCGAGCTAATGCACCTTATATTCATCCTCAGGAATGGACCTGTTACACCGGTGATGGTATTTCTATGCGGGGTTTAGAGCGAAGCATTTTCGGGGCACTTCCCACCAATCAGTCTTAGGCAGAAAGCAATGCTATAAATGCTAGTAGTTGGTTTGGTACGGAGCCATAAAATGCATAATATTGGGTCCTTTCCCAGTTTACATAGATTATGGTCATTGATTCTATCCAAAATAAACTTTTTCGCATAATGACCAACGGGATGTCTATTGCAGGTACCGATCTCCTGACTTCCAGTGTTTGGCTATACTTGCAATGCGTGGTTGGGGACAAGTCATCTAACGCTTCCCGTGTTTTCCCCCCAGATTTTATCAGGTAACCATTTGGAGCTGGATTGACTCTAGGCTAAGCTTTCAGAGCCACACTCTGGACCCCTGTTTCAAAACAAATAGCCTGGACTCAAACCCACGTCGTTCTACACAAAGGAATAGAGGGAAGCCTACGAGAAAACATATCATTATAGGAATTTAATCTCTCTTAGACTTGATTTCGCAGAGCATTTTAGTGTGTTGGATGAAAACGCTAACGAAATAAATGAATTTTTTGAAGTTTCCAGAGCTTGTGATACGACAATAGATTCAAAAATTAATTTTATTGAGGTTATGTCTCTTTAACGGTGAATAAATGAGGATAGAGAGGTGAGACTACTTAACGAGGAAACAGACTAACCAGATGGCGTCACTTGCGTAATTGTTAATTAAAGACGTAATGGGTAAAGGTAAATTGTTGATAAACTTAGTGAACGCAGCAAAGATGAAAAAAAATTAGAATAGCCAGGCAATGTGGAGTTAATTTTTACTTTTGAACAAGCATAAAAGGAAAAAAAGTCTTAGAATTAAGGTTTCAATATTGGAAGCCGTCGCAATGGCAGTAGTAGATTATTGCTCTGAAGTGTGTGGGCTACGAAGGGCTAAGGAAGATGTGCTCTTTTTAGAAGGACATGTCCAGACTATATTTGTTTAACTGATAGTGAAGCAGGTGATAAGGATTTTGACCAATGTGGATCGATTCTACTTTCTAGCACTACAATGTAATGAAAATAGATGAATAAATCTAGATGAAGATGAAAGGTTCTCAATAATTATGTTCTTTGGCAATCCCATTGTAACTAAATAAACGCAGGAGATCTTTTGAATGTAACAGGAAAAATCCTAAGATCGGATTTAAAGGAAATTAGAAGTTCATAAGAGGAAGAGTGAAGTTTCAAACTGTTTAGATTAGAGGACAAAATTGACAGTTCTTTTGTCTTGGGCGGTTTCATTATTGTTAGTAGCAGTAGTATTAAAAACTTAGAGACTACTCAAACTTCAGAATTCTTAAATTTTAGATGCTATGATTTTTTTTTTTGCATGTTTTAGTATATTTATTGAAGAGGTGATAAGAGTGTGTATTAATTACAGAGCCATAACCTAATTTCTGGAAAAAAATTGCATAGCAGAGTAAGGTAATAAGGTAAAGGATACGGCCCTAGAGCCCTTAAGTCCAAACCGGCGTTACTGGTCTCCCTTCAGCCAGGAAGTGCAAGATAATTGTTAAATGTATGATAATTATTAAACTTGATGCTGCTGTAGGCAAAGTTTTTAACAAAAGATCCTTGTGGTTTTAGGAAAGGGAGAAGATGTGTTTGCTAAATTTTCACTCTGAGATTAACAAAGTCCTTTAATTATCTAACCCATCAATAGGTATTTAATCCAGCTGATGGAGATGCTTTAACAAATTTCCTTCGGCTTACCGGACCAGTACATGGGGTGTGTACTGGAGTAATTTTCCCTTGGTTAAGGTAGAAGGTGATGTTTGAAGTTGGCTGCAGTTATTTTATATATTAGACAAGAGTCTTAGAATTGTGTTGTAAAAAGCTCTTACAACCAGAAATAGAGTTATCTAAGAGACAAATGAATGTTTTAAAGATGTTCTTGTTTCCTTTCAAACTATTTTTGAGACATAGTAAGGGAATCTGCATGGGGACTTATGCAAGAAACTAAGATAATGTCTGACAATGGGTAATAGATGCATGATTTTTGCAGGATGTTTATAAAAACAATGCAGCACTACAAGGGTTCACATCCATTATAGGTACTTCTGGTCTCCCATTGTGGAAAGAGACTTGTGTATTGTCTATCCAGATGAAAATCTCGTTTCTTATTGCCTTGTTGTAAGAACCCTAATCATATTTCATTGCAATTAATCAATCCTAAAGTGGTCAATTAAATGCTCTTAAAATGTCAATTATATTGAATTTGTATATGTATGCAGGAGAAGGGGGAAGATTGGATCAAATGCTCTCCTCTCCCCATAACATGGTGCCAGTCTGTTTATAATTGTGTTTTATTTACCTTTCAAATCAAAACTGATTTTTGTATTATTTTCAGGCCAACACAGACCTAGTATATTTTTTATGCATATTATAAATATATATATATATATATATATATATATATATATATATATATATATATATATATATATATATATATATATATATATATATATATATATATATATATATATATATATATATATATATATATATATATATATATATATATATATATATATATATATATATATATATATATATATATATATATATATATATATTATAATTACATGACTAGCTTGGTTCACCTAGCGTTCTAACAATATGAGTAATGATTCTTTCAAATTCCCTTATTAATTAAATAGGTTCCTTTAAAGTTGGTCCAAAAGACCCGCGTCTCCCCAAATTCTGGAAAGTAGAATCTTAAAATTGTGCTTTTGGGTTTTTCAGATTCAGTCTGTGGTGTATTCACAAGATAGGTCAAAATTCTTTCAATTAAAAAAAACAAATTTAAAAATTATTGATTTATTTGACAATGTCACATGAGCAGTATTTTGTTGAGGGAGAGGAAAGTGGGAAACCATGAAGTGCCAAAAATTGGTAAAATAAGTAGAACATTAAATATTATAACAATTTTTAATTTTTTTTTTTTTTTGTCTAAGTTGGTTAGAGACATTAAAGCTATCCTCTGCATTTATATAATCTAGCCAGACCATGCATACACACAAAATATTAGAAGGTAAATTTTTCAGGGCTACTGTAGAGGAACCTTTAAGGAAATTTGGAGAATTAAAAACTAAAGGTTTTTTGGTTTTAATCCTGATCTTGCCTAAAATATCCTCTTGATTACCTCCCCAAGCCTCAGAGCTGCATATATATATGTTTGATTAAAACTTGTCCTTTCTAGCTGTAATGATGTTCTTACGGGGGAAAAGCTAGATACCCAGAGGAAGGCTTTAACTGTGTTGTATTGAACAGGCCAATCTTTACAGTGGAGGGATTCCTAACCTCTGTGAGGTCACATTTTTTTTCTGAACTGTATATTACAAACTCATGTTCCTGTTGGGATAGTCGACAAGATCTTTTCTAAAATATTATATTATAGTCCTTGCATGCACACCTTATATCTACAAATTAAAAAAAAAGAAAAAAAAAATAATTATAGGATTATTTGTAACAAATTTCACATAATTTATTTAAAAGTTAATAGATTTAACAAAAATGGCATCATACCTGTTTATTTTAAGTAAACCATAGACGTTTTCTTTTCAGAAAGCTGTACATGCAAAAAATCTCAACTATATTGCTATAAACAGCAACATTAGTTAAATCTGATTCATAAAAAAAAATTAACTAGCTACAATATTGTAACACAATAAGCTTATCCTTAATTAGAACATAAATAACATTCCTAGTAATGAGTTTATTTGCCTGATAATAAATGGATGTCAAATCTATGTTATTATTTTTATATCAATCATACAACTAGGCAGCAGAGTCATCTCTAATATAAGGCAAATTTTCTGGATTCAGGAAAATCTCTGATTCCAATCCAGATTATGTTAGTGACTACTTAGTGACTACTTTAAAGGTATTTCTTTCCCTTAAAATATATTAGCTTTCTCATACTTCAAATTTCCATCGCATTTCCGCTTAGATTAATATATCTTTCGGTTAAAAATTAACCATTTACTGGAGTTAGTGTGTATTTTGAACTGCCTTTGAGAATTGTTATTGCTTTCTGTGTATGTATCTGTTCTACAATGCTATTAGTTTAAAACACATGGTATTTGATAAAGTGCTCTCCTAATAAGTTTTGGAGAACTGGCTAAGTGATATGTAAGTGCTGTCTAAAACTATAAGAACAGTTAGCCTTTAAAGAGGTGTTGCTTAACTGCCTTTTCTAGTCAACAAATGATAACTAAATAATGTTGTCCCTGAATTGAGTTTTCAGAAGAACTATCGTCTAAAAGTAATACTACCGAAAAAAGTTTTTTCCACGAGAAGGAAAGAAAGATCCTAAAACTTAAACCAGATATAAATTAGTTTATTGTAACACAGTAAGCTTAAAATGACGAAGTCACTATGAATGAATATATAAAAAAGAAAAAAACATGACTGAGTGTGGTGTTGTCTGTGGATTCCTATGGTTTAGATTTCATCTCTATGTGATAATGTTTCAAGCAATCAGAAAATTTTGAAAAATCTGATTGGTTCACAAAGTGATAGCTAAATCTCAATATTTGTAAAATCTCATTGTGAATGGGCCTTAAAACGTTATTGTTTTATCTACAATCAGTTGATTGTGCTTTGGCAATGAATATGCACTTACAATAATACCCTAAATTGCTTTCAAAATGTATATTTACTCCTACCTTTCTTTAGTGTAAATTTATGCAAGTTTTATTTTTTTCATTTTTTTTCGTTGTGTCAAATAAAAGATAAAAAACCTTTATAGTTTAAATATGGGGTACTGGACTTTTTTTCTTAAAAATATGGATTTTTTTTACTTATTATAGTCTTTTGCAAGAATTTTTTGTAGCAGAAGTCCTCAGTCTGTACTTTGGTGCAAATCTCTGTGTATGCCTAGCCACCTGTTCCCCGTTGATGTGGATACATTTTCAAGTACAGTGTCTTTTCAGTCACTTTCTTGGTTCAATTACTGCTTCATCTTGGTAAAGCTTACTGCATTTTGGAATTAATAAATAAATAAAATCAGCTTCAATTTCGTTTTGTGGATTATTAGGAGCTTTATTTTTTTTTTAGTTCAAATAGAATTTGGCACCTGTCTCTTTTAGTTTTACATTGGGAATGAATTTGCCCACATCTGACGCTTAGCAAAGGGAAAAGAAAAACAAATAACTTGTATTTTCAGGGGGGCCCCTCCCTCTTGTGCTCATGTATGGTGGAGAATATGTTCAAATAAATAAGTCAAATTCTAAAAAATTACATTTACTGGCCTTATTTTGCAATTTTCATAGATCTCTAGATTTGTTCAGAAAGTTAGTAATCCTAGTTTTGACTGCAAGCAAACCTCCCCTCTACCTCCTTGTATGTTTGCTTGTAGGCTGTATATACATTTAAAAATGCTAATAGTTTCCATCTTATGGATGATGAAAGTTGGACGACTTAATATAGCTTCATTTCAAGATAGGATAGTGAGTTGATGCTTCACTAGAAATGATAATTAAATTGTAGACTTGTGTTAATTTATCAAAATATAGGGGAGGGGCAAACTTACTTTTTTTAATTTTTTCAATGAAATTACCAAAAAAGGTATCATTCAGTGTAAACACCCCAAAAGGGTACTTTTTAAAATCTGGAGGGTAGCTTAAAAATATATAGGGAGGAACAGACGCTACTGGTTCATGTCACTGATGCCTAAATGCTACTGGTTGCCTGGATGACACAGCCAGTTCTTGGAGGACTGTCAGAAGGGAGAGGGGGAAATGAGTCTCAGAGCCTTTTTTTCAAAATTTCCTCTGAGGTGAATAGATGCTTGAGTTTTTTTTTTATATTTGATGCATTTTTGTCTGGTCATTTGTTTGTTAACTGTTGTGCAGGTAGGGATCCCCCCATGTAAAAATGTAATGTGTAATATTACAATAAAATGTAGTATATTTTTATCTTTGTTACAGGTTAGTGCTCAAGTACCCTTTTTGCTCAAGCACACTTTACGTGAATATCAATTAATTGGGGTGAATTGGCTTGCAACTATGTCTGAGAGGCAGTTGAATGGCATATTGGCTGATGAGATGGGACTTGGTAAAACAATTCAGACAATATCTCTTTTGGCATGGCTTGCCTGTGATAAAGGTATTTTTTTTGTGTTAGATTTGAACAAGAAGAGAATCAAATATCTGGCTTGATTGTAATGGAAGGATTAAATAATAGAACAGTTTCCCAAACCACACCATCAGCCCTCCTGAGGCGGTAGGGGGGGGGCAAAAAAGGTTGGTATACACATCATGCTTTTTCAAAGACAACTTGCCTAATAGATGATAAGTATGATGAAACATTTATTCCTGAAAAAGTGACCACAGTGTAGGGCTTGCCTTGGACTAAATTGAATAGCTCAATCTTTAAACAATGACAGCCTTTTCTGTTAATTAATTATTATAATAATTTCAGAATGACTTAACTTATTTAATGATGTTTATCAAAACTGCCCCTTAGTACTTTTGCTGACTACAAATTAATAGTTGTGCTAAATTCGTCTAAATGTAATATAATATTGCATATTTTTATTATATCTTTAAAAATAAATGCTATTGTTATTAAATCAAAACTATATAGTAATATTTTTAAATAATGAGGGCAAAGTACAAAATGAGTACCAACATCTTTTAGGGGTAAAAATCTTCTATTTACTTCTGCTATTTTGACATCTTACTAGAAATTACCTTAGATTGCACTTGCCAGCAATGAGGACAAATTCTGTAGTTGCCTTGCTTTGATGATGGTGACTTCACCCCCGGCAAATTCCAAACTGTAACCTATTGTTTGCTGCACCCATCTCTATTAGTTATAGACGTGAAGGCTTCAATGCTAGGAGACATAACAGCATTCTGACTAGGGGATCGCCATAGGCAAAACTATATGTTTGGAGGAGAATTTGTTTTGTAGCCTGGTATTAAAGTGCTTCCATTTGAGCTTCAGAAGGTGCCCTCTCTTTTTAGTGACGCTGTATCTGGAGCAGCTTAGGGATACTATGTTTACATCATTAATATATTGCCTTGTCTGTCTCAGTATGCAAGAGATGGTGCTTTGGGCCTTTGGAGTGTTGTAAAATATGACATGTTGAACATTTCTCATGTATTTTGTTGCTTGTTGCTGAATAGATTCCAGGATAGTTTGATTACTCTTCAGAGACTTGTTAATTTGATCTACTTCATAACTTTCTTTTTATCATATATGAAGAGTTTGCTTGGCTTTGGCTACTACAGACTGTAAGTTAAACTTGAACTTGTTGTCAACCAATACTTTCTGATCTTTTTTGCTTTGACTACTTGTGAGTTGCAATTTTGAGCTCTTTTTTGATTGCGTAAACTACTAATATTAAGGATTATTTGTTTCAAAATGAATAAACCTTTATTTCAATCAACCAAGATGAGCTTAAATGATTTTGACAGATACTATATGGGTCATAAAATAGAGTCTGTTATTTTTTAAATAATCTGCATACAGGCAAATCTTATTGTTTCTGTTTGCGGCAGTGGTGTAATTATGTCAAAATTTTGAGGGGAGGGGGGGAGGGGCAAAATTTGGGGCCAATTTTAAAAAATCAAGTGAAAATGACAGCAAAAACTGAAAAATGAGCCGCATAGTAACAAAAAAGGTAAAAACTAACACATTTCTGTGGATGCTTGAAATTTGCAGGCTTATCTTAGTTTTGACAATATTTTTGGACAAACCAAATTTCTGCTAGAGGGAGGGGCAAACTGGGGTGTGAAAGGGGGACTGAGATGTGGAGGGGGCAAACTGAGACCGGGGGGGAGTAGTAGCCCGCCTGTCCCATTGCCAATTAATTGATACCGCATGTCCATTGCCCCTGTGTTGAGGGTGTATTGTTAATGTAGATAGTGGATAAGGTTGGACCCTACTACTACTAAGAACTCACCACAGCACAAAGCCGCCTGAGGCCAACACAGCTACGCATGCTCCTCCTCACTCCAAATTTATTAAAAGCCTCCCTCTTTACACCCTCCTAAGAAGTTCCCATTTCCTTTAAATCTTTCTTTATGACATCCTCCCACCCCAGACAAGGGCAACCTGCTTTCTGCTTAGCCTTAGATGGTTGGCTGAAAAGCAGAATCTTTGGCAATCTATCATCCTTCATCTGTAAAATATGGCCTAGTCATCTTAACCTTTCTTTCCATATAGCCCTTGAAACCAGGGTTTAACCACGTTTTTTACAGCCTACAGTTTGAAATAGTCAGTCAGTTGGGTACCCAGAACAATCCATAGCCGATTTCCCTGCAATACGTGTAGTAAATCTTCATCCAGTTTTTGGAGCAC
Source organism: Artemia sp. Qi Xiang Cuo (assembly GCF_049724085.1). NCBI lineage: Eukaryota > Metazoa > Arthropoda > Branchiopoda > Anostraca > Artemiidae > Artemia > Artemia sp. Qi Xiang Cuo. The sequence continues at coordinate 70,006,045 of NC_142796.1, read as the reverse complement.
CCATGCTTCAGAGTCATATTTGACCACTGTAATCACTGTACCTTCCAATATTCCAAGATAAGTTTGCAGACTTATCTTCCTATTCTTCCAAACTATTTAACTGGGAAAACCACCCTGAGCCTTGGCTATTCTACTTTTAACATCTTCCCTGCTCCCACTGTCTACTATTAATGCTACCAAGGTAAGTGAAGCTGCCCACCTGATCAATGTTTTTGTTACTCAACATCACCTTTTCACCTTCACTTATTCCTAGCCTTAGTGACTTATTTTTATTAATATTGATTTTCAAACCTATTCTAGCACTCTGAACTTGCAAAACCTCTATAAGTTCATTCGTTTTTTTTCAAAAAAATCAAAAAATTATTTTTTTTTTTTTTTTTTTTTTTTTTTTTTTTTTCTTGTCCCAAACTATTTTTTTATCATGAACCGTTAAGAGACCAGCGCCTCTATACCTTGTATTACCTATAGTACTTATACCTATAGTTCTTGTCCCAAACTATTTTTTTTATCATGAACCGTTTAGAGACCAGCGCCTCTAAAACCCCTATAAGTTGATTCGTTTTGCTCACACTTTTATCTAGGATGCTTAAATCATCAACATAATCTAAGCCCAGGAGAGTTTTTCCTCTCCATTTGATTCTGTGGTCTCCCATTACCTTTCCTGTGCTCCTTAATAGAAATTCCATCAAAATGATCCATACAAAGGAGTTTAGCTGCTGGTTGAACCAAAACTCAGCCATAAGGTGCTCCACTTTGAGAATCTGTTGTTTCTGAGAAGAAAGTAGAGTCATTGTCTCCAAATACCTGTACCACGTCCTTCCTATGGGTTAGAAATTTTTCTGTCCAATTGACAAGGTCATTGGAAGCTCTACCGCACAGTGTGTTTCTGGATGTTAAATGCTAGCTGCAAGGGTTTTGGTTCACCTTGAGAATGGATCAAGGATGTATCATTAATGCAGGTAATGAATAAGTCTATATTCAAAACTTTGCTCTAAGGCACTCCACCTGCAGCAACAAATACTGAGGCAAATTGTTTATAAGTGCTTTAGCTATCTCCCTCAGATTGCAGATCTTTGAGCTATCTTGTGCCAGTTCCTTAACCAAATGGCTTTCAGGGCTATCCAATGATAAATAGCTTCAATTTTATAGGGTTGAAGTCTGTTGTTGTTGCTGTTGCCTGCTTGTAATTTTCAATGGTAATTCTGGTGTGACTTCTCAGTTAATAACGTGTCTGTTTATATTTTTCATAATTATCCACCTGGTTGTGATTCATCTTCCATTATCACAGTATTCCAATATCTTCCAGTATTCACAACTTCCAGTATCTTTTTTTATGTTCCTAGCCTTTTTAATTGCTTTTACAATATATGAGAGGGTATTTGGTTTTCTTTTCATTTTATTAACGAGTGATTCCCAATAGCTGTCCTTGACTCATCCACATTAATGTTCTTAATGAAGGATCTATCACAATTGTCCATTTACGTTTACTGATTCCTCATGCTTTTCAGTAGTATTTCTGGCAAGACTTCTCAGTTAATTACCTGCCAATTCCTCATGCTTTTCCATAGTATTTCTAGCAAGATTCCTTGTTATGATTTACCTTAAATTGTAGCTAGGATCAATCTAAGGATTTCTCCTTGTAGAGCTCTAGAATGATGACTTGAGTTGTATTCTAAGTTCTTTAGTGATCAGGTGCTGTTGCATGATCAGTAGCATCCCAATTGAGTTTACACTCTCTGGAGGACTGCAGCATCCAGCTTTTGTTTGAAAACATCAATAGATTCAGCAGTAACTGTTTCATTATATAGTTTGTTCCAACTGTTGACAACTCGTGATGTACATACTTGTACTTGTTGCACGTTCAAGCTGCATCCAGGCTCATTGTGGTGCCCAGCAGATGGCGACATGTCTTCTTTCATAGGTTTTGCTGAAGGGGGGCAGGCTCTACCATTTCCAGCCACTGGCGATCCCAGCGACGGCCGTATTTTTGGAACCCTCCGATTGGCTCTATATCAGACTTAACTGTTGCTAGCCACGTCTTCTTTTGGCCTCCTGCCCTCTTCTTCCATACCGGTAGTGGTAGACATTTGAGGCATTTTTTGCTTATATGTTCATCTGGTCTGTACATTGTTTTGCCAAACCATCTCAGTCTCCTGTGCTTAACAATGTCAGAGACAAGTGGGCGATCCCCACATCTTCTCCTTACGAGATTCTTCTCCATCTCCTTCATTCGAGATTCTATCGGAGAGGTGGATACCCAGGATATAGTGCAGGTATTTGTGGTTGAATATGTTCAAGTTCAACGCTTCAGCTGCTTTAAGTGACCACGTTTCACATCCATAGAGGTGGACAGAGAGAACCATAGCTTCATACACTCGGAGCTTTGTGCATGGCGATATTTCGCTCCACTTCTAGAGATACTTCCGAAGTTGAAGGAAGACACTCTTGGCTGACGATATGTGGCTCTGGATTTCTTCTAAAGATTCGCCGGCAAGGTTTACCATCGATCCGAGGTATTTGAACGACTGGAAGTCCTCTATCTGATTACCATTTAGGGTCACAGGGGTTTCATCCATCCTATCTGTTCGCATGGATTTTGGTAAGCTCATTTGGAGACCAGTCAAGAGTGCCTTGACTGCCACGTCATTTATCGTAGCCTGTGCTTCTGCAACGGATTCAGCAAGCATGTCCACATCGTCAGCATAGTCAAGATTTGTGACAGAGAAGGATGGACTCACTGCAACGCCTTTATACTTGTCCAGGACCCTGAGGATCCAATCGATGACGAAGCTGAACAAAGTTGGTGAAAGAACACAGCCTTGACGTACACCTTCCTTGATCAGGACTAGATCTGAAAGATTGCCATCGAGTCTTACCTGGGCCTTTGTTCCTGCATAGTATGCCTTGAGCAGATTGATGATCTTCTCAGACACACCGTCCTCTCTCATTGCATCCCGATGGACTGAATCGAACGTGGTAATGAAGTCTATGAAGATTTGGATTGTTTCCTGCTGGTGCTTAAACCAGTGTTCTAGGATCTGTCGTAGGCTAAAAATCTGGTCACAGCAACCCATGCCTGGCCTGAATCCTGCTTGGTTGGGTCGCGTTCGGCTTTTTCTGGTGTCTCCGAATCTATTTAAAAGTATGACTGCAAACAGCTTAGCAGCAATGGGGATAAGGGATATACCTCAGTAGTTTTTGCAGTCCATTCGGTCTCCTTTTTTGAAGATAGGGAGAATTATTGAGGTCTTCCAGTCATCTGGGATGTATTCATTGTCCCAGCCTTTGGTTATCACGCTATGAAGTTCATCCACCGCCACCTTGGGGAGAGCTTTCAGTAGCTAGCTCGGCAGGAATCCCGTCTATTCCTGGGCTTTTATGGTTTTTCAAAACTTGGATCACTTTAATTACTTCATCCCTGAAGGGTGGGTCCATACATACATTTTCATAAGCCTGGTTGTGCGGTGAGTTCTGTGGGGCTGTAAGTGGTTGCTTTTGATTACTATTGTCTCCTGGTCTCAATAGCTTTTGGAAGTAAACTTGCCATCTTTCGATACGTTCCTTGCTGCTTGTGAGTATTTTCCCGTCCTTTGCCTTAAGCGAGGGAATGGTAGTTTGCTTCTTCTTCCCAGTGCATTTTCCAAGTATCTGATAGAGTTTTTGTGTATCGTTCCGTGATGCGGCTCTTTCCATATCACTGGCAACATTAGACCAGTAGGCATTTTTGTCAGCCCTTACCAATTTGTGATATTCTTGTCGTAGCACTTTGTATGTGGGGGACTTCTTGTTGGCCATTTCTTTTTTCTTGGCAGAGAGTTTGACTTTCGTTTTTAAGATCCATTTCTTGGTTTTACACTTGACAAACCCAAGTTGGGGCACTGATCAGTCGGGGTTGCCTCCTCGGTGTCATCTTGAAGGACAGCGAAGCGGTTTGGGAGTTCAAGGACAAATGCTCTTCGGTACTCATCTACTTTCAGCTTCAACACGTCTATTTTCTGGTTTGGCATAGTATTCTTCCTTGAGCTGTCTGTACTTTAGCCTTGTCTTCAGCAAGAAGTGGTCAGATCCATTTTTCGATCCCGTGGCAGCACCTCTGTGCACTCTCGGGTCCAACACCATGGATTTCCATCGTCGGGATACAAGGAGATAATCTATTTGGGCCTTTACTCTTCCATCGCGGGATTCCCATGTATACATATGACATGGCTTGTGTCTAAACCAGGTGTTAGCCACAGCTAGATTGTTCTGCATTGCGAAGAGCAAAAGCCTGTTTCCATTTGTGTACCTGTCTCCGAGGCCGTGCTTCCCGATTGCCTGTTCCGAGTTACTCAGCTTTCTGCCGATTCTGGCATTGAAGTCGCCTCCTATTAGGAGGATATCTTTCTAGGGAATCTTATCAATGACTGTCTGCAGGTCACTGTAAAACTGATCTTTTTGCTGTTCAGTGGCATCTCTTATTGGGGCGTAAACGCTAAGGACAGTCAGATTGTTATTACAACCTTTAATTCTTTCCCGTATGATTCTCTCAGACACAGGCTCATATTCGATGAGCCCAGTGACTGCTTTGGGGGACAACAGGATACCTACTACTGCTCGACCAGATCCATCTAATGGTCCCTAGTCATATAAAGAGACCGCCTTCCCAGCCGAGGATTCAAGGGTCAAGATGTTACGTCCATTTAGTCTCGTCTCAGAAACGCACAGAATATCAAGGTTATAAAGATAAAATTCATCCACTACAAAAGCTTGTGTCAATGAACATTTAATCGAGCACAGGTTCCAGCAGTCAATATTCAGGCCTTGTCTTCTTGATAGGACAGTTGCTAGCATACTTTTTGACGAGCGCGCCATTCTTGTCGCATCGCATAATACCAGGGATGCCGTAGCCAAGCTTTTCATCATCAAATTTGTCATCATCATTGAGCGTTTCTTGGGGATAAGGTACACCACAAGGTCCTCAGTCTTGCGGTCACCCGAAGCGCGTTGGCCATCACCTTGCTCGGCGTGGAGCTCAGTGATGTTTACACCCCTTCACCACTTTGAGGTGCGCTAGCGGATTTCCTATGCTGCCTAGGGACGGAGGGTCATGCCTCATTGCCTGGATACCAACCGCCACCGTGGAAATTTCTAGGCTTAGCTAGCCCTTTGCTCCCACCTAGAATCAGCAATAGGCTTCAGAAGGGGGTGACTCGTCAACTCGTGATGGAAAGAATCGAGTGTGCACTCTAGATATAGTAGACTGCTTGAAAAGTTTAAGGTCATAACCTCAAGTTCTTAAGTTTGGATCAACAGAAAGGAATAATGCGGGGAGAGTATTATCCCTCATTAACTTACAGGGTAAAATGGCATCCTTTCTATTTCTCCTGTAAACAAGTGTAGGGCGATTCAGCTTTGATAGTCTTGCTGGGTAGGAAAGCTCCCGCATACCAGAAAGCTCCTGCATCTAAGATATCACTTTGGTCGCACGTCTCTGTACATCTTCAAGAACTTTATGTCTTTTTTAAAATATGGGGATGCAAGAGACATTCAAGCTTAGGCCACACAAGTCCCTTATATAGAAGACTGATGACTTTAGGAGAACAAATGGAAAGTGTGCTTAATCAGTCCCATAGTTGAACTAGCACTAGCAGCAGAGTTCTTAGTATGAGTGCTGCATTTTAGTTCATTGTCAATAGTGACACCAAGATCTTGCTCATTATTTACAGAGAAGAGTGGGTGGCCTAAGAAAAAAAAGTGACAAGGATTCAGTTTGCCAAAGTGAATGATATGGCACTTGGCAACATTGAATTCAAGAAGCCAAGGCTCAGGCCATTGACCAAACAACTGAAGACTATTTTATAGAAGGGCGTGATCTTCACAGGACAAGGCTAGTCTGAGAAGCTTCAGGTTGTCTGCATAGAGTGTTGATTTACTGCTGATAATGGAAGGAGCATTCTTGATGAAGATATTAAATAGTGTAGGACATACTTCACTTCACAACACTTCCCCGAGGAACTCCACTCAGAACATGCATTGAGGAAGAAAGAATATGATTACCAGAGTCATCAAATAACTGAACACATTGAGTTTGCAAATAAAGAAAATCAAGGATTCAGAGTAGGGATTTCTCTTCAAGCTTGACTGCATGTAATTTAATCGCAAGTCGCTTGTGACAAATTCTGTCAAAAGCTTTCTAAAATTCAAAGCAGAATCATGTCAGCAGGCACTCCCATACCAAGCAACTTGAAGATGTGATCATATGATTCAAGGAGATTGGTATCAACAGATCTTCCTGATCAAAAGCCATGTTGTGAACTGTGTAAAACATTGTCAGCTCCAGAATTGACTATTCTTTCCAGAACATTAACAGCTGCTGATGTCATGCTTATGGGTTTGATAGTTTTCAGCAAGGCCCTTTCTACCTTTTTTTAGATTCATTAAAAAAACTTTCCGAAAAATAAGTTTTTCAAAGAAAAGTAAAGGCCATTTTAAACTTAAGCTCAGCAGATACAAATACCTTTTAAAATTCAAACTCAAAACGGCCAGAAATTATTATTAAAGAATAAATGAAACCCAAAACGAACAGAAATTAAATAAACAATCATAGCAAAAACATACAACAAGTAATAATATAAATGAATAAATAGATCTTAAAGCGAGTAATGCTTCGATTGAATATGAATATCAAGCTTTAATCGAAAAAAAATATTTTCCTATTGAAGTATAAATGAAACTTAAAACGAACAGAAATTAAATAAACAATCGATGCAAAAAAACATACAATAGATATTAATGTAAATAAATAAATAAATCTTAAAACAACCGAAACTTAAATTGAATATGCAAATCAAGCTTGACACGAACAAAAATCACCACAAACAAGAGTTTGGGTCTGACCTCCTTCTCTCACTGTAAAAGTCTAAGACTACTGCGTCATTGGCGCTTTACTGAAAACCAATTTTATGACAAATATTTTCTTTTGTACTTAATATTGAAAATAAAGATTAAAATTGTAGTCACATTTTGAACTGATGAGCTTTCAGCAATTAATATTGCTGAATTAATATTGCTAAAATACATCAAATATTCAGTTTAATTTATTAGCTCTTTTTAAAAATGTTAAAGACGAATATAGTCTCACTACAAACAAGAGTTTGGATACTGCCTCCTTTCCTAACTGTAAATAAAAACCTAAAGCCTACTGCGTCATTGGCGCTTAACTGAAAACGGATTATATTACAAACATTTTCTTTTCCAGTTCTTACAGTATTGAAAATAAAAATACATTTACAGTGAAATAAATTCTTGAACTGATGGATCTTTCAACAATTTAATATCATTATACATCTAATATTCAATTTGATGTTGTTTATACTTTCCAAGACTGTTCAAATTGCATATAGTTTTCAGTAAAGTGCCAATGACGCAGTAGGTCTTAGGCTTTTACAGTGACAGAAGGAGGTAATACCTAGACTCTTTTTTGTTGTGATTTTTGTTCTTTTCATGCTTGATTTATATATCCAATTTAATCTTTACTCGTTTTAAGATTTATTTATTAATTTACATTAATATATATTGTATGTTTGTTTGCATTGATTGTTCATATAATTTCTGTGCGTTTTAAGTTACATTTATACTTCAATATTTAAATGATTTTTTTTAGTTTGAAGCTTGATATTCATATTCAATCGAAGCATTACTCGCTTTAAGATCTATTTATTCATTTATATCATTACTTGTTGCATGTTTTTGATATGATTGTTTATTTAATTTCTTTTCGTTTTGGATTTCATTTATTCTTTAATAGTAATTTCTGGTCGTTTTGAGTTTGAATTTTGAATGATTTTTGTATCTGTTGAGATCAAGTTTAAAATGGCCTTTTCTTTTATTTGAAAAACTTATTATTTCGGAAAGTTTTTTAATTCAATTTTGTACGTTTTTAAGTGCAAAAAATTTCAAGTTTTTAAAAATTCCTTATTTCAAAATCAAACTTAAAAAAAATAAATCAAATGTTCATCAAAGTAACAAAACTGATATCAAAGTAACAATATCAAAGTGAAAAAATGGGTTGTGTCAACCTCGGAGTTTTTATTATCTGATGTTTGAACTATTTTTAACAAAATTGCTATCTCAAAATTTTTATCGAATGGGTTTGGGGAAAAAGGGCGTGGGAGGACTAGATTAAGCTTTGGTCTCTTTTGACTCTTTAAAAGTGAACTAGAACTTTCTATTTTCAATCAAATTGAGCCCTCTCTGAAGTTTATACGAGTATCACTTCTATAAGAACCATATATATCCCCAGAGTATAACTTACAACGACTATCCCTCGGCCCTGGGGGGTTGTTTCGACCCTGGAGTTTTAATATGTGATGGTTGAACTATTTTTAACAAATGGTTACCTGAAATTTTTATCGGATGGGTTTATCCATCCGATACACCCAAAGGCGTTGAGGGCGGGAGGGGCTAGTTGCCCTCTGATCTTTTTTCACTCTGAGAAAATGAACTTATGAAACCATAATTTCCATTCAAATGAACCCTCTCTGAAGTTTATTCGAGCATACCTTCCATAAGAACCATATATGCCCCCAGAGCAATACTTACAACGCCTGCCCCAGCCATGCGGGGGGGGGGGTGTCGACACAGGGGTTTTTGTTATCTGATTTTTGAACTATTTTTAACAAAATGACCATACGCAAAGGAGTTTTAGTTATATGATCTTTGAACTATTTTTAACAAAATGGCTACCTCAAATTATTTATCAGATGTATTTGGGGGAAAAGGCTTGGGAGGGGGGGGGGTAGTTGCCCTCTGATCACTTGACTCTTAAAAATGGCACTAGAACTCTTGATTTCCAATCAAATGAGCCCCCTTTGAAGTTTATACGACAATCCCTTCTATATGAAGTGCCTCTGGGGAAAAAAGTAAATGGTGTGTGGGGGGAGGCTAGCTGCCCTCAAGTGACTTTTGACTCTTAAAAAGTGAATTACAACTGTCAATTTCTAATCAAATGAGCCCTCTAAGAATTTTATACGAGCATCCCTTCCATAACAACCATATATGCCCCCCATGCCATAACTTACAACGCCACCCCCGGGCCCTGGGGGGCTGTGTCAATACTGGAGTTTTTTGTTATAAGAACATTGAACTATTTTAAACAAAATGTCTGTCTCAAAATTATTATCTGATGCATTTAGGGCGTGGAGGAAAGGGGGGGGGCTAGTTGCCCTCCGATCTCTTGTTCTCCGATCAAATGAGCCCTCTCCGAAGTTTATACAATCATCCCTTCCATAAAAACTGTATATGCCCCTAGAGCATTACTCATAACGCCTGTCTCCGGGCCCTGGCGGGTTCCGTCGACACAGGAATGTTTCTTATCTGACCTTTGATCTATTTTTAATGTAATGGCTATTATAAAAATTTTATCGGATGGGCTTGGGGAAAAAAGGGTAGGGGGTGGCTAGTTGCCCTCGGATATCTTTTGAATCTTGAAAATTGAACTAGAACTTTCAATTTCCAATCAGATTAGCCCCCTCTGAAGTTTATACGAGCATCCTTTTCATAAGAACCATATATGCCCCCCGGACAACACTTATAACGCCTATCCCCCGGGCTTGGGGGGCGTTTTGTTATTTAATTTTTGAACAGTTTCAAAAAACACTGGCTATCTCAAAATTTTTAGCGGACGGGTTTGGGGAAAAAGAGCGGGGGGGGGGGGCTAGTTTAACTCTCTTGACCATTAAAAAGTGAACCAAAACGTTCAATTTCCAATCAAATGAGCCCTCTATGAAGTTTGTACGATCATCCCTTTCATAAGAACCAAACATGCCCTTAGGGCATAACTTAGAACGCCTTCCCCCGTGCCCTTGGGGGCTGTATTGACACCGGAATTTTTCTTACCTGGCCTTTGAAATATTTTTTTAACAAGATTTCTATCTCAAAATTTTCATCAGATGGGTTTTGAAAAAGAAGGTGTGGTGGGTTAGCTTCCCTCGGATCTTTTTGACTATTAAAAAGTGAGCTCGAACTTTCAATATCCAATCAAATGAGCCCTCTCTGAAGTTTATGCGAGCATCCTTTCCATAAGACCCATAAATGCCCCCAGGGCATAACTTACAACTTCTGCCCTCGGGCCCTGGTGGGTTATGTCAACACGGGAATTTTTGTTATAGGATCTTTGAACTATTTTTAACAAAATAGCTATCTTAAACTTTTTATTGGATGCATTTGGGAAAATAGGTTTTGGGAGGGGGGGAGGAAGCTGGTTACCCTCCAATATCTTTTGATGCTTAAAAAGTGAAATAGAACTTCAATTTCCAATCAAATGAGCCCTCTCTGAAGTTTATACGACAATGTTGTCTATACAAAACCTTATATGCCCCCAGGGCATAACCTACAACCCTTGCCCTGAGGGCTGTGGGGGAGGTGTCATCCTCAGAGACCTAATTTCCAGAACTTGAAACCTACGTTTCATAAAAAGGCTGTCTGAAAATTTGGATTGAATGTGTTTGGGGAAAAGGTGGGCGTGAGAGGGGGGTTAGTTGCCTTCAAATCATTTTTGACTATAAAAAAGGGCAATAGCCCTTTGAATTTCCAGTTGAACGAGCCTTTTTTACCTTATAGGCCCCCAGGGTATAACTTAAAACCCTTGCCCTGAGGTTTTTTGGGGAGAGTCCTCCTCAAAAACATATTTTCTATCTGGAAATCAACTATGCTGAACAAAATGCTATCTCAAAATTTTGATTGGATGTGTTTGGGGAAATGATGGGTATGGGGGGGGGCTAGTTGCCCTCCAATCAATTTCAACTATTAAAAAGGGCACTAGCCCTTTGAATTTCCAATCGAATGAGCCAGTTTTGAAGTTTCTACGACAACACCTTTTATAAAAAACCTTATATGCCCCCAGGGCATAACTTAAAACCCATGCCCTGAGGGTTGTGGGGGAGTGTCCTCCTCAAAAATATATTTTCTATTAGGAAATCAAATACGCTGAACAAAATGGCTATCTCAAAATTTGGATTGGATGTGTTTGGGGGAATGATGGGCATGGGGGGGGGGGCTAGCTGCCCGCCCTCCAATCATTTTCGACTATTAAAAAGGGCACTAGAACTCTCGATTTCCAATCGAATGAGCCCCCTTTGAAGTTTCTACGACGACCCCTTCCATATGAAGTGCCTCTGGGGAAAAAAAAAAATAAATAAATAATAAAACATTGGAGCCGTAAGGCCTTTACTATAGGCAACGCCACAGCGTTGCCTCTGATATAGGAATGATATGTGCAGTTTTCCAATCCGGAGGTAGTTTGGAAATATATAATGATAACTTGAACAGCAGGGAAAGAGGTTGACACAGAACTATAACATTCATGTATGATATGTGGGTGAATGCCATCTGGAATTTGTTACGTAAAGCTTCCATTATTTCTTTTCTCTGTTCCTAGTTTTTTAATTTCGTTTGTGATGCGTATATGGGAGTTGTAGATTTCCTTTTCCATTTCAAAAGAACAATTTTTAATAATTACTCATCCACATTTATAATCCCAATGAAAGACCAATGATATTTGATCAGTTCGTTATAAAATTTACTGTAGTTAGGAACACATGTCTTGTAAATTCTGCTCTTTGAGGATACAGTCTAAAGCTACAACTCATGACAGTGTGATCAGTTTTTCCATATGGTGGTAGAGGCTCAATGCTTATTATTTACCTGTTGTATGGCACATTCTTTGGACAAGAATTCTAAATAAACTTCTCGTCACATTCTTGAGAGGGTACTCCAAGACCAGAATGTTTAGTGTGTAGTGTTGTTTATCATTGTCATCGGTTGTCAATTTTCTTGCATGAATTAAGTTGCTGATAAAATTCTTCTTTATAAATTGTAATTGGTATTTCGTTGTGTAAGTGATTGATCCCTTTCGGTTTCATCACTATTTTTTGTCAATGATAAATAATATCTGAGGTATTTGTTCTTGAACCTGAATCAGCCCTGATTAATAATTATCAAACGAATTTATTAAATGACTAGATCTTTTAGATGATCATTTGTTTTACCAACTAAAAGACAGTTACAATTAATTTAACAAATTTTATTATTCAATAGATAAAACAGTCATAATTAAGTTGTTAATTTAGAAAAAATGAGATAATTTGCAAAAATATTAAGCTCTTGGCAGATTCCTGTCACCCTGTTCTATGTTTTTATCACTAGTTTTGGCAACAATAATTTACATCTGTTTTTTTGGACTAGGCTCATCAATGAAACAATTTTGGTGACCGTTTTGACTACCCTTGTAGTGTAACAGAGTAACCAATTGATGAAAGACTTAATATCCTATTTCAGGTATTTGGGGCCCTCATTTGATCATCGTACCCACATCCGTGATGCTTAACTGGGAAATGGAGTGTAAAAAATGGTGCCCATCACTTAAAGTACTGGTTTACTATGGATCTGGCAAAGAACGAAAATTGAAAAGAACAGGATGGACTAAACCCAATGCTTTCCATGTCTGTATAACCTCATATAAATTAGTTGTTCAAAACCATGCAGCCTTTAGAAGGAAACAATGGAAATATATAATTCTAGATGAAGCTCAAAATATCAAAAATTTCAAAAGTCAAAGGTGGCAGTTGTTGTTGAATTTTTCAAGTCAGAGGAGACTTTTATTGACTGGAACACCGTTGCAGAATAATTTGATGGAGCTTTGGTCTCTCATGCATTTCCTCATGCCGTCAATGTTTGCTTCTCATAAGGATTTTAGGTAAGTTATCTTATCTAAATTGGAGTGTTTGCAATGGTGTACACAGCCCCTCACCCTTGAAAGAAGGGTGGTTTAAATAAATAAGAAAAACGATTTTTAGGTGCTCTAATCTCCAAGAGGTGAGAGGACGTGTCTTCAGAAGGATCTCAAGGAGATTCCCAATCTATTCAATTTGTATACATGTCTTAGTGTTTGTTTTTTTTTATTGACGAACATCCAGCAGTTCCAGCAGTTTTGTTGAGAGAACAACTACAAGCTATATCTGCTCAAAATGGGACTTTCGAGTCATCTTCAGGATTAGTCTAAATATACTGACAAGAATTGCAGTGGGGACAATGTCCTCTAAGATGGATAAAGGACTGGCCCTATTTCCTGGAAAAATAATTGACTGAGACCTTTTCGTATTTGATGCCCCATGGGCAATTATCATTTCGTGGCATTTCATATTCAGGATTTGCTCTTTTGCAGCATACATGTTTGATGTACATATGGCTTCTAGGAGTCTGCACAAAGAAGTGTGTTCATAGACCAGTCTAAAAATGTTATAGATAGTAGTTCCTAGAATTCAAATCAATTCATTAAATACTACAATAAATACATAAATACACTTAAGCGCTAGAGGTCCCAAGAAGCATAGCTTGTAGAGGACCTCGTATCAATCACAAAATCAACACAAAACACATCAGGGAAGGAAAAAAAAATACAACAATATCTCGAAAATATAAACACAATGCGATAAAAATCAACCAAAAAAAAAAAAAAAAACAAATGCTACACAATAACCTTTGACTTAACTTTATCCAAACTGAAAATATCCTGTAATTTATTAAAATTCCAAACCATTAATAATAATATTAAACAACGTCGTACGAATCTAATTCAACACAATAAGAGAAGAGAAAAAAAAACTATATAAAGTGAAGCGGAAAAACCTTCCGCTTTCCCGGTGAAGGGTCTCGTGCTTCATTAGGGTAGTCACTGATTGGATTGTCATTTTTTTTGCTGGGTTTTGCTTATCCCAAAGCAGTAAAGGTTGCAAAATTTCGCAATGAATGAATATTAAAAAAAAAATTGAGTGAATTTGAAGAGCACAGTGCTATATTCCTTTTTTGCCCAAATATATACTCAACTAAGATCAATATCTGCTTCTGGTGTAGAGTTGAACTTATAATTGGCCAGCTATTTTAGTCGAGTCAGATTCAGGATTTAATTGTTTTTTAGTGGTTTTGTAGAGCTACTCATTACAATACTTTATATAGATCCATGTTTTCATCTGGTTTTATTCTTTCATCTGTTTTCAACGTTTTCATTGGGTAAAAATAATCTAAATTTGATGGACAAAACTGATAAAAATAACGCTGAAACTAACTCTTATTACAATTATACTGAAGTAGGATTCCCAAATGTGTGATTAAATTTTTTTGTGATTAACCGTGTGTTTTTTAAGAGACTAACCGTTCTAAGATTTAAGATTTCTGAGATGTTGCAACAAGAAAAAATGTATGTGTAATGGGTGAGTAAAAAAGAACGCCGAAGTTGGAATACTCGCTATTTTTATTTATTGTTGTCGGCAACATTGTCTTTTGCATATTTTGAATCACTGATCATAGAAATTATGGCTCGATACTGTGATTTTGTTTTCCATGTTATTTTTTTGTGACGTTTAGTCATACGTCCGATTTATAGTAGATTCACCTACTATAATTATTATTATATATATATATATATATATATATATATATATATATATATATATATATATATATATATATATATATATATATATATATATACACACACACACACACACACACACACACACACACACACACACACACACACACACACACACACACACACACACACACACACACACACACACACACACACACACACACACACACACACACATCTATATATATATATATATATATATATATATATATATATATATATATATATATATATATATATATATATATATATATATCTATCTATCTATCTATCTATCTATCTATCTATATATATATATATATATATATATATATATATAGATAGACCCCGGTGCCGCGCCGATGAGGGAAACCGGCGGCGGCGGGGCAAAAACAGCACGCCATGCCACCGCCGCCGGTAAGACGCCGGTAGCGTCTTATATATATATATATATATATATATATATATATATATATATATATATATATATATATATATATATATATATATATATATATATATATATATATATATATATATATATATATATATATATATATATATATATATATATATATTATATATATATATATATATATATATATATATATATATATATATATATATATATATATATATATATATATATATATATATATATATATATATATATATATATATTTTATATATATATATTTATATATATATAGACCCCGGCGCCGCGCCGATGAGGGAAGACTGGCGGCGGCGGGGCCAAAAACAGCGTGCCGCCGGTAAGATGTCGGTGGCGCGCCGACGGCGCAATCTATGTTGACTGCAAATATTAATGTTTTCATCAGTCTTTCTGAAATCACAACATAAATTTACAACAGATTCGAGCCTACTCGTGAGTTCAAAAATTCACAAGTCGCTGGCTGGAAACTGGTCTTCTTCGTTATTCATCAAGCGAAGTAGAAATCTGATAGAAACGAAATGGCTGTGGCGTTTCAGAACCCTTGCATAATACGAGTAGTTGAAGTATCTATTAGCTATGTATTCTTAAAATAAATAATTATCAAAATTAGTAGTTTTTTTTTTCATCGAGCATTACTGCATACAAAACTTCAAATACAGTATCACAAGATTCGTCAGTTATCTGGGTAAAAACTTTGAATATAACTTTGAACTTAGAAGCTTAATTTGTTCATAATGCCCTTTGCCTATATCTGCTTTGTCACCTTTAAAACAGTTAAAATGGGTGACTTTGATATTGATTGTTTTTTTTTTGGCTCTTTTGGATTTCCAAGAACGCTTCTTGTATTAAAAACTTGTTTTTAGTGACAATTAAAAAAAAATGCATTTTAAAGTTTTTTTGGCTTCTTTATTGAAAATATGTTATGTAGGCTAAGGCTGAACTTCTGCTTTTTTATTGCTTTTGTCTATTTTTTTGGATATTATTCATTTTTTCTTTTGGGGATCCATTACAAATTATAAACTGATAAATACCTAATATCAGTCAAATTATAAACTGTATCTAAAAGGAGTAAATTTATCAAATTGAAAAATACATGATGAACACTTCACATGAGAACCCTTCAATTACAATGACACAAAAAACACTTAATAGTTTATTCGGTATGAAGAAAAATGAAGTGCCAGCTATTTTCTTAGGTAAAAAATGAAAAGCTCACCCGTTTTAAGTGTAATTAAATGAAATAATATGCAGACTGAAGTAGCTCCAGGAAGATGCTGAAATGGTCATCCAAGCTTTGATTTCCAAATGCTCACAAAAATTACCAAATTTAAGAAAATCGCAACAATAAGTCACCTGTGGTCAAAATACTTAGACTCCTCTTTGATCCCCACCCAGGCTCAAAGCTTCTGCTATGGTCATTTCCATGGAAATCTCCAAAGAGTTTATTTTTTAAATAGCTTTTAAGCGTAGTTAGGGGTATTTAGACTTTTTTGCTTTTCTTCAAAGCTTTGGAAAAAGTGTTATAATATTTCAAATGTTACATTTGTGCATATTTTTGGTAATCATTTGTGGGGTGATCGAATTTTCTAAACCACTAGATACGTAAGAACGTTGCAACATCTAGTACCCTGAGGTCATAAGACTGTCAAAGACTCCTCCTCGAACCTCCCAAATTGAAATCTTTTATTATGACCTGGCCTTTTAATGTAACTTGGGCACTTGGGCCTCTGGCGGCGGCGGCGTGCTCGCGGCGCGCCGGCGGCGTTCAACCGAGCCTCTCGTCGGCGGCGTTCGGTCGATCCGCCGGCGCGGCGCTGGGGTCTATATATATATATATATATATATATATATATATATATATATATATATATATATATATATATATATATATATATATATATATATATATATATATATATATATATATATATATATATATATATATATATATATATATATATATATATATATATATATTATTGCTGTTTTTAGATAAGATTTTCTTAATGTTTAAGACTCAATTATTGAACACCTGATAGAACATACAATCTTCTTTTCTGGAACATTTTTACCCCCCCCCCCCCGAAAAAAAAAAAAAAAACCTTCGGGTTAGGCAAAAATTTTCAAAATACTAAGCAATGTAAAAGGTTGTGGAATTAAAGATTTAAACGGAATTTAACCCAAAAAAATGATTGAAAAAAAAATTGTAAATTATTGCCTATAGGGGAGGGGGATAGGGGGCTATCATTTTAAATGATAATACCTCATTTTTTTTTATTGAAAGCAGGGATGCCAAAAAAATAATCATTTTTTTCTCATTTAAAGTGAAGACAGAAGAAAATTATATCAAATTCCCTGGGAAACCATTGACATATTTTGATAGACCCAGGGCCCCCCATTAGGACTTGTTTATTGTCTTGGATATTTTGCGATTTCTCATAGGCTACTGGCGTTATTTGGCTTTTGCATTTGCTTCATTTTAACTCTATTCTTTGGATCTTATGAAATGCAATGGCATATCTATCACTCATTTTTTCAATAATTTGAGGTGTATCATAATAATATCTAAATCTTTGTTGTTTTATTTCTACCTATTTACTCATGCGCTCGATTTTTTTTTTAAAGGAAAACTAAGCTGTTTAACGTTATTTTGCGTGTTTGTTTGAACCATATAGTGACCTTGTTAATTATTCAGTAAATTATTTTTCTAATGAAAGCTGAGAGGATATCCTATCAAGGTGGTATCCAGAGGGGGGGGGGGGGGGTAGGGAGGTATTATATTTAAATGATAATAGCTCGAAATTTTATTTATTGAAAGCAGGGATCCCAAAAAGTTCATTTTTTTTAATTTAAAGCAGAGACAGCATCCTATCAAGGTGGTATCCAGAGAGGGGGAGGGGGGTGTTGAGCTATCATATTTAAATGATAATACCTCGATTTCTTTTTGAAAGCATGCTTTATTGAAAGCAAGGATACCAAAAAGTTGAAAAGTTGACAAAATTAACAAGATTTTCGTGAGTTATACTTGATACAGCACTTGCATGGTTTTATCGTCCAAAGGGAAAGGGACATATGCTTCCAATCCGATTTTTTTTTTCCTATTGATGAAACGGGTTTACTTCGAAAACATTCATTCATATGTACCAGGCATATTCACACAAAAACGAATTGGTGTCACGAAAGCGATATCGACATCCCCACCTAACGTTGCGCTCGAGTAACAATGGCGCCCTTGGTCCAGTGCGCAGGTTACATTAAAAGGCCAGGTCATAATAAAAGCTTTCAATTTGGGAGGTTCAAGGAAGAGTCTTTGACAGTCTTATGACCTCAGGCTACTATATGTTGCAACATTCTTACGTATCTACAGTGGTTTAGAAAATTCGATCACCCCACAAATGATTACCAAAAATATGCACAAATGTAACATTTGGAATATTACAACACTTTTTTCAAAGCATTGAAGAAAAGCAAAAAAGTCTAAATACCCCTAACTACGCTTAAAAGCTATTTTAAAAATAAACTCTTTGGAGATTTCCATGGAAATGACCATAGCAGAAGCTTTGAGCCTGGGTGGGGATCAAAGAGGAGTCTATGTATTTTGACCACAGGTGACTTATTGTTGCGACTTTCTTAAATTTGGTAATTTTTGTGAGCATTTGGAATTCAAAGCTTGGATGACCATTTCAGTATCTTCCTGGAGCTACTTCAGTCTGCATATTATTTTATTTAATTACACTTAAAACGGGTGAGCTTTTCATTTTTTACCTAAGAAAATAACTGGCACTTCATTTTTCTTCATAGCGAATAAACTATTAAGTGTTTTTTGTCTCATTGTAGTTGAAGGGTTCTCATGTGAAGTGTTCATCATGTATTTTTCAATTTGATAAATTTACTCCTTTTAGATACAGTTTATAATTTGACTGATATTAGGTATTTATCAGTTTATAATTTGGAATGAATCCCCAAAAGAAAAAAATGAATAATATCCAAAAGAGCAGCCAAAAGCGATAAAAAAGCAGCAGTTCAGTCTTAGCCTACATGACATATATTCTATAAAGAAGCCAAAAAAACTTTAAAATGCATTTTTTTAAATTGTAATTAAAAACCAGTTTTTAATACAAGAAGGCTTCTTAGGAATCCAAAAGAGCCAAAAAAAAAAAACAATCAATATCAAAGTCGCCCAAAGTCGATCATATTTGAACCCTTTTTAGGCTTACCGCCACCTTTGCCTAGAATAGTTAGAAGCCAGTGGCTGCTGCTCATTTAGTGATTGAGTACTGTCTTTATTCTTTTGGGAGGGCTAGCTCCCCATGATTTTCCTCATGCTATCTAATCTATCTAATTTTGTATATACATCTATGGAGCTGATAATTACGCATATACAACTGGTAAATAATGTAATTGCCAACACTGTTGACATTTATACAGCTGGTAATTTCGTATATACAGTTGGTAATTTTCTCATTACCAAGACTGCTGTCATCAATATACAGCTGGTAATTACATATATACAACTGGTAATTATCTAATTCCCAAGACCGTTGTCGTATATATACATCTGGTAATTATATATATACTGCTGCTAGTTATCTAATTGCTAAGACTGTTGGCATATATAAAGCTGGAAATTATCTAATTGCCAAGACTGTTTGGCATATATTCAGATGATAATTCCATATTTACGAATATGTATATGCAGTTGTTAATTATGTAATTACCAAGACTGTTGGCATGTAACCAAGTAATTAATGGTTCCATAAATGTTGTTGAGAAATGATTTTTTTTTGTATTTTATATTCCCAATTTTTTATTCTCGAAACTAATATTATTTATTTTTCAGCATGTTAATCTGGGTGCCATGAACCTTCTACTTCCCAATTTGGAAAACTTGCTCACTGCCTATGCAGCTCATAGGGCCCAAAAGTCTCAGGCACCTGTGGCAATAATCCAAAATCTGGATAATCTACCCCCTCTTCCACCTCGTTGTCCATCAGGAAAGATCAAATTGGTCGTTAAGCCCCAAACGACTTCAGTCCCTGGTATGTATTTCTATTTTCCTTCCTTGTTATTGTGTGTGTTATCGCTTTATTAAATAGATTCTTAAGGTTGCGGCGTTCAGTATTTATTGTTAAGCTATGTGGTGGCATACCTGTCAAGTATAGCTATGAACAAATGAACAATCAATCTACTATATAAGATCGAAAAAATAAGAAAAAATAATTTATTTTAGGTTGCAATATTGAAAGATTCAAGGGGAAGTATGAAAAATCGATTATGGATGAGCAGTTTATTTAGGAACCTGGGGAGGTTTTTTCTCACCCCGAAAGATAAAATACTTAGTGCATGCCCCTTCTGATTGGATGATTGAGATTGCCAGCAAACGGCAGTATGTTCAATATTGTAGTATTTTTTAATCAGATTAGGTAAAAGGGATGGTTCCAATAAGTCTGATCGTCACAAGTTTAAATAGAATCCTATTCAAGGTAAGATTTAGATAAGTAAGTATAAACAGCAATTATGCAGGAAAAAGGAGTGGAGTTAGATATATTAAACTTTTTCCTGGGTCCAAAATTTTACTAGTAGATACATTCCTTATTGTTTCATGCATGTAGTTTCACTGCTCGAGGCATTAAAAAAACTGGCTCACTTTTTTCTTCGGCAAGCTTCGGTTTTTTTACTTAGTTCAATATAACCTTTAGTTAGTTTTAGCACCCCCCCCCCTTTTTTACTTGTCATTCTCCAAATTACCTGGTTTCTGGTCAAAGCTGTATCTAGGATTTTTATTCGGGGGAGGGAGCTACAAAAAAGCAGGAAAAATTAGTTTTTATGCATTTTTGTTATGTTTATGAGTCAGATAAATTTTTTTTTTGGGGGGGGGGGGGTCAAACTCCCTACCACCTCCCCCCAGGATACGGACTTTCTTCTGGTTATAACAATGGCTGTTTCAGTTCCGTGTTGATATATATATATATATATATATATATATATATATATATATATATATATATATATATATATATATTAATTTCTTGGGCCAATTTGCCAATATTTAGATATCCTTAACGAAATGATGTCTTTTTACGATCTAAGCCTGATTCAGTTGATGAAATTATATCCTCTGAGATCATATAGCTTTCCACTGCTATAAATCCCGTTTCGTCCTTGTTTACTGACCTTAAATTCTGTTTTTTTTTTTCTTTTTTTTTAATTCTAGGTCAGTCAGTAATGATACCTCGACCAGGTATTTCAGCATTTAGAGCTGCATTAGAGCATTTAGAGCTATATATATACAATTGGCGGTAGTGATAGTCTGCCTATATTTAATTTAATGTTCATATTCGTTAAGTTTGAATGTTGCTCCTTGCTCTTGTTTGAAAAATCTGTTTTCCATTTGGTTGAATTAAGCCAAAGGATTTTTTTTGGGTGCCAATGTTTTTAAGCTGATTTATTATTATTGGGGAGCTGAATCCAAATCTGAAAAAAGTATTTCTGTATCAGTTATGCGTTTTGAATTATAGCACAATAGTAGAATGCATATATTGAATTTGCTGGGACGTATAGGAATTATCATGCTATTTGCTTGATGCTCTACACCTTTTCAAAGAGAGTCAGAACTCCCTCACATGGTATACACTACAGCTTCACGTGGACATTTTAAAGAAGCTGGCAAGGTATAGAGCGGGCACGCATGCTATTTGGAAGATTGCCTTAACTCGAGAGTAGTTTGTTATTAAAAAATTGGATGTTACAATCAGAATTCTTTGATTGAAATTTTTATTGAATTGTTATGAATTGTTTTGATTGACATTTGATAACATGCCGTATACCCGCATGCTGAAAAAAAGTTGAAAAAAGAAAATCTTACTGTGCATTTGATTTGAGTATTATAATAATAATAAATAATTTAGTTTTGATCCAAAATGAAGAAAATGAAGTGGATTAACAAACTAAAAGAGAAAAAAAAATAAATAAACAAACAAAAAAAACACAAAGATAAATCTAACAGATACACAAAAAATAGCTATTCAACTTAATGCTCGGTGACTACCCGGATAAGTGGGTGGTGAACACCCAAAGTAGCATAAATGTTCTCCTGAAGACGGCTACTTTGTCTGACAAAACAATTTACAATATCCGGAGCGCCAAAAATCCGCATCATCTTTCTATTACTGTATCTGCGAGGTAGATACAATAAAAACTTTCAATATCTAAAATACATAATTCTAATATTGCTAATATCCTCTAGGCGACAAAGGATGTAAATGCCAGCTGGGAACAAAACTGCGTGGTCATAAAATTTCGAGGACAATTTAGGCGATTCTTTTTTGTTATATCTTCCCCTGTTGGGGACAATTTTGGCATACCCCAGTTTCAGCATATCTTTAATATCACTTAATGCCCGGAAACGAAATAAAGTTAGCGATTTGCAAATATTGATGCCAAGCCATCGGAAAGATTCAACACTTTTTACAGAAAATACGCCGCAATCAAGCGGCATTGCTGAAGATTTTGAATTAAACACTAAATATTCGCATTTATCAGTGTTGAGGCTTAATCCAATTTCCCCATACAGCCACGATACTAGTAGCACAGACTTCATTAATGTAAAATTTGGACCTGCTAACAAGCAGAAGATCATCCGCATATGCAATATAGGAGACGTTTGACAACCCTGAAGAGTAAGAAAGCGGTATCATATTAAGAACACTCAATAAACAAGCTTCAAAAATATGAGGTGAAAGCACACTACCCTGACGGACCCCAGATCTAACTGGGATTTTGCCAAAGGCCCGGGAACCCTGCCTCAACTGAATAAATGAATTCTGGTACCAAAACCGAAGTACACAAATAATTGAACTATTCACTCCCAAACGTGCTAGAGAAAACCATGCCTGAGAGTGACAAACAGTATCGAAAGCTTTAGATAGGTCTAACGCACAAAAGTGAACTTCTGTTTTTAAACGATGTGCTTCTTGTAACACCTTTGCAAGTATGGGGGTTTGGGAGGATGGCAGCCCCCCAACTTTAACTCCTGACATGATCAGCTAACAGTTAGTCAAGGAATAATAAATAATAAACTGTACAAAAACGTGCAGAAATTATTTGAAAAAAACTACGTTTTCTAAAGAGTTAAAGAGGCTGAGTCACAAGTTCGAACCTTAAAACGTACAGGGATTAGGAGGTACAGTTGGGGGGCTGCTGCCCCCCAAACCCTCCGCTTTTGCAGCCTTTAAATAAAAAAACAAGTTTTTTAAACTGAAGGTAAGGAGCGACATTAAAACTTAAAACGAACAGAAACTATTCCGTATATGAAAGGGGCTGTGCCCTCCTCAACGCCTTGCTCTTTACGCTAAAGTTTTTATTGTTTAAAAAAAAGAGTTGTGAAAAAGTCAAACTTTGGCGTAAAGAGTGAAGCATTGCGGAGGGCACAGCCCCTTTCATATACGGAATAATTTCTGCTCGTTTTAAGTTTTAATGTCGCTCCTTACTTTCAGTTTAAAAAACTTGTTTTTTTAAGAAAACAAACTTTAAAAAACTTGTATCTAAGAAAATAGCTGGTACTTCATACCGAATAAACCATTAAGTGTTTTTTATTTCATTATAATTGAAATGTTCTCATGTGAAGTGTTCATCATATATTTTTCAATTTGATAAATTTACTCCTTTTAGATTCAGTTTATAATTTGACCGATATTAGGTATTTATCTGTTTATAATTTGGAATGAATCCCCAAAAGAAAAATGAGTAATATCCAAAAGAGCAGCCAAAACCAATAAAAAAGCAGCAGTTTAGCCTTAGCCTACATGACATATATTCTATAAAGAAGCCAAAAAAACTTTAAATGAATTTTTTTTATTGTTATTAAAAACCAGTTTTTAATACAAGAAGGCTTCTTAAGAATCCAAAAGAGCAAAAAAAAACAGTCAATATCAAAGTCGCCCATTTCAACTGTTTTAAAGGTGACAAAACAGATATAGGCAAGGAGCACTATGAAAAAAATAATCTTCTAAGTTCAAGTTATATTCAAAGTTTTTACTCAGATAACTCAAAAATTTGGTGTCACATTATTTGAGGTTTTGTAGGCCGTATTGCTCGATGAAAGACCTGCTATTTTTGGTAATTATTTATGTTAAGAATACATAGCTAATAGATACTTCAACTGCTCGTATTATGCAAGGGTTTTGAAACGTCACAGCCATTTCGTTTCTACCAGATTTCTACTTCTCTTGATGAATAACGAAGAAGACCAGTTTCCAGCCAGCGTCTTATGCATTTTTGAACTCATGAATAGGTTCAAAAATAGCTTTGAAGCTGAAAATAGCTTCATGAATAGCTTTGTCTTGGCCTTATACCTATTTTGTTGGCGAATTGACTTTTAGATTTGTCGCTCTAGTTTGAAAGGAGATTAAAATCAGGCAATTTACCTACCTAAATCACTTTTTGGGTGACTGACCGGAAACATGTTCGGTGAATTTCGTAGCGGTATTCTCGAAGTGAATAGAGGTATTTTCTCTTCTTCGAATAAAAGTGTTGCCCTCTTGAGACTGCGGTTCCCTTCTGCATCTTTTAGCTATTTGCCAAACTGGGCAGGCGTTTATGATGGGTATTGCAAGTATTGCGACAGTTTTCAAAGGCAAGATTTTCTGCATTGTATCGTCATTTGCTAGATTATATGCTTCTAATCAATTGCCTCAAGGGAGGAGGGGAGGGTTTATGGCCCTGATATTCGAAAAAATGCATTTTTGGGGGTATTTTCATTACAAAGATGATAAATTTGCCACTTCTTATTTTTTGAAAAGTACATTTTACTCCAAATTAAGTTTTCATGAATTGACACCTCTGTTTCTAATTTTAACAATTAGGCAATTGCCAGCTGTACAGATGGTCTGCCAATCCATACACAACATTTCCAAGAACAATTGATCTCAGTGTGGCTAAACCAACTGTGGCTATAATTTTGTTGTTGGTTGTATTGTTTATTAGCGTCATGTCTGACTTATCTTTTCGATTTAATATTTATCTTTTGATTTATTTATTTAAGTATAAATACGTTTATTAAACTTAGCATTTTTACTTAAATATGTTGCTCTTGTTTAAAGGACATAACATCTCATAATTTACCAACCAAAAAGTACCTGCCTCGTTGGGTGTTTTGCCACATATTGATTTTTTTTTTTTTTACTTCTGAATATATAAATAAGAACGTTTCTGTTATGTTCAGCTCTTTGCCTTTTTTCCTTCATCCCACACAATTGTCGCATTGCCACTTACACTCTTTCAAACTTTTTTGTTGGCATATTTGTTTTGAATATGGCACACTCGTTTGAAAGAAGATCAATTCAGCCAAATTACCAACCAAAAAATGCATATTATGTTTTTTTATGACTGGTCTGAGACATACTTTAACTGTTCATAAGCCCAATGGGTTATGGCTGTCAAACGAACAATGTGGCAATTTAAAATAGAGCCGACGTTGCGACTTTTGATTTCAATGTACGAATTATCTGCTGGGGAACTGTGAATTATCTGCTGGGGAGGTTGGCCAAATTTTCTTACTTTAATATTTGCACCCGATGTTCCACTTGGTCCCCAGAACTGCTCGAATTCATTGGCTTTAGCCATAACACAAAAAACACTCTTTACTTCTCTATTTATTTTTATACATTTCGATTTTTTTCTATCTATTTATATTCTATAGATTGATCTTTCTGTCTATTATCTATCTATATTTCTATTATTATGTTTATTTTTATATATAGCAGAAAAGTAACCCACTCTTCGAAAATTTAAGCCTTTTCTAGGATATTTTATTAAGAGGATGCGGTGCTTTATAATCATTTTGCAACCCTTAGCGTCGGCTAAGCGTCACAAATACCAAGGGCCATCAGCGAATTCTTCTAGAGCACTAACCACACTCGAAACTGTGAAATTTGACTGAAGAGACAGTAATATTTTCTATCTCTTTTATCGGCGAGCTTGTCAGTCAAAGGGTATGACACCACGAGGAACTCTCAAAGTGGCTAAATTACTTAATAATTGTAATTTCTTCGAGCTGATTTTTTTGTGTTCACCGAGCAGGTATGCTAGAATATTTTTAGGATTGCCATTTCCTGAACTTCAGAAAGGAAACTGCTCCGTTTAATCGAAAAAAAATCGCCACTTTCGGATGATGTGCGTTTCATTAAAATTGAATATCTATATCTCTGTCACAAAACGGGGGAATTTAAAACGGGTTTTTCTAAGATTCCCGGGAAGCCAAGTGTTGGTTTGAGTTATCTGTCATTTGTTCGGATTCCTTGTCCAAGCTCTACAAGTTATGGCAAGACCGCTCATTCAAGTTTAACAAATAAAATTATAGTGGACGAGATAGGGTGATTCTTCAAGGTACCGCATCCTCTTATCTCTTTCAATTAAAAATTAGACCACGTGTTTGTATATTTCTATTATCTTTTTTACATAATAGAGAGAGAACACTAAATAAAATAGAGAACTAAGTATCACAGTAGAATAAAGAGAGAAAGAGAGCAAAGCTAAATATTTGATTTTCAGGAGAGGGGTTAACTGCAAGGCAGCCAATTATCCCACCCTCAACTGAGCCAAACAGAACAAATGGACATTTGCTTCAACTTCCCCGTAGTTTCAATCAAACAGGAAATGGAGAACAAAAACTGAGTTTGAGCGTGCCTCCCAGCTCTACCCCTCCACAAACGCCTATTAGAATTATCACTTCGGTTAACAGACAGCCTTCAATATCGGTATGTATTGTTGTTTTTAGTAAACGAGTTTTAAAGAGGATCACACACCTTCCACAGCTCGTCATAAATAGAACTGATTTGTTTTTTAATAAATAGAAATGATTGTTCGTAAACTAGACAATTTCCATGTCCATAAAATCTGAATAGTTGCATACCGAACGAAAGAAAAGTCATAAAAAGTTCCGATTTTTAGGTATAAATAGACCGAAGATAGAGTTAAGGGGAAACAAATGTTTTAATTTTGAAACCCATGGTATTTTAAACACCCAGGTGTAAACAAGGTTTGACAAAAAAATTTTTAATGTATTTTAAACAATTTTGGTCATGTAGTTGATTATCGTTAGCTTCTTTACTTTATTATATCCTGTCATGTCAAGGGAAGACCCAGTAGTGATTTTATAATCCTGCCGTAACTACCCCAACTAATTTAACCTTGGTTTTCTATGCCTCCAGGATCCGGTAACGATAAATTTTTATTGCTTTGAATATTAATTCCTTTAAAAGAAAGGGAAGAAACAAGAGCAAAACACTCTTCGGGTTCCAGTGAGGGCCTGCGTGTTCTAGTCCTTGTTTTCGGATTCTGCTATAACTGTAACAATCGGTTTAGGCTTGATTTTCTATTCCTTCCTTATACGGTAGTGGTAAATATCTAATCCTCATGTTTATATTGCATTCTTTCAAAAAAGGGGGGATACATTTGTGGTCCCCACAGGACCCCGCTTGTTGTGCTACGTCACATAAGGTGATTTTTTTTTTATTTCCTTTTTGTACAGTTCTTGCATAATTGAAATATATACTTAAGGTACTTCAAGTGTATAATAAACGACACAAATATCTTCAGACGAAGTATTTTGAACAACCTCACAGAATACATAATTATCAAATAAAGCGGTGAAAAGGGGGCTCTTAGAAGATGCCAGCTTGGTAAACAATTTTGACGACGCAGTATATAGCTGTATACAGTTTCGATCCTTAGGTGTGTGTAGGGGGAGGGGGTATTAACGAGTGTTTTGAAGCTTTATTTTTCTTTTTTCTCAGTAGAGGGAGTATTACCCGTATCAGGATAGATTATTCCTTAAATCCGTCTTAGCCAAGTCTGCAGGTCTGGGGTTCAATCGTCTTACCTGCGTTTTTAGGGTTTCAACTGTCTTCATATGTTCATTAGGGAAAGTGGGCTGTCACACTTTTAATGCGAAATTTCCGCCTAAAAAAAGAGAGAAGAAATTTTGAAAAACAAATGCTCACGGGCAATATTGGAAAACTTGTATGGTTATATCTTGAAACTGAAAATACTTTTTAAAATTTTGAGAGTTTTATAGTTATTATCTGCTTTGTCTAAATTCCTTCGTAAATTTAAGAAAAAGAAGCCAAGTGGTAAAGAAAACTAAGCTCTTCATCTGACTCTACGGAGCCATTGTCCCTGGAAAATGACTAGAAATAGAAGTAAATCTTTAATTCTTTAGTTAAAATCAGTTCTTTTAAAAATAAATTAGTTTTGTTTTTTTACTAATAAAGGAAGTTTTATAAATGTTTTTAAATTAGTTTAGTGTTTTTGCAATATAAATTAAAAAAGTTTAACATTTTAGAAACTAGTTTGATCAATTGTGTGATTAAAATCTTTGATAACGGAATTTTCTATTTGCAGTGGCGTTTGTGCGGAAGATTGACAATAAAAAAATGTAACGAAAACGAAGCACAATAAAAGTGGATTTAGAAGAGTGAAATTAAATAAATATTGTTTGAGAATATGTGAAGTGTCATTCTATATGACTGACCGGTAGCGGTAACACTGAAGAACAGCGGTAACTTTATATACTCCGTCGATTAGTTTAATACATTTTCCTTTATCGTGTTTGGTGTACAGGACAATTGGAGGTTTTCTGTATATCAATGTACATTTTATTCCCTTTTCTCACTAAAAAAAATTATGTAATATCAAAATCGTTTTTATCATTCCCTTGATGCATGAAACTTCTTCTTTGTGCAAATCGAATGCTTATTAATAAAAGTAGAAGAAAAAAAACTAAATAAAATTGATTGTCATTTCCAATTTGGAAATTGGAAAACATATTTTCTTAATAATTACTTAGAATAACAATGAAAAATTCTCAGTAAAATGACAGTATAACAAAAAGATAATCCAGTAATAGATAAATATAAAGAAAAAAGACAAATTTAATAACAGAATAGAAGTAGTATTAAAGAAAAACTTAAAAAAAAAAAATTTAGAAATTTGCTTATGTATATTTTGTTCCTTTTTTCGAGTCGGACAAAAATTGGGGGGGGGAGATTCTTTGTGTCAAACAAATGCTTATTAATAAAAGTAAAAAGCCCAATAGCGTAATTTTTTTTTTTTTTTTTTTTTTATATAAGGAAAATGCAAGTTATCTTTTTCAAATAATTTTAGATTGTCACGTCCAACTTTGAAGATTTAAAATAGATTCCAATCGCCGGGCAAAATGGAATAAATTTACTCAATCAAATTTGTGAATTAGTTTGGGGCTTATAAAAACACTACACATTATGCAAACGTTGCTATTATGAAAGCTTTGTGCACAGCTTCCCTCGTGATCATTAAAGCTTACAAATTGCTTCATTTCTTCTGTTCAACTGTACTAGACTGTATTATTTATATTTGTTTCTTAATTCCCATTCACAATGAGATGTAACAAATATCGAGATTTTACTAGCCTAATTAGAAATACGCTAGCATAATTAGAACCTAATTAGAAAATTTTCAGTCGGTCAGAAGATTCCGTAAAAAATTAGCCTAATTAGTTTTTACGGCATTTTCTGACCAGCTGAAAATTTTCTGCTTGACGCAAATTAGCAATAGACGTATCTCAGAATTGTTGAAATCTCAGTGTGAATGGGCCTTTAGATGTCTCAATCTGACCTCCAAATTTAATGTGGCTTTTATTTTGCTATGTTTGTTTTTTCCTGTTTTATTCTTCGTTTGTTTTGTTTTTATAGGTCATTCAGATATTATAGATATATTAAAAATTAAGTTATGAATATATTAAAAATGAGTTTGGCCTTTGTTTGAGTCCATTTTTTATTTTTGTTTTATTTTGTGCTTGGTTTTGTCCCCTTGGTAGCACAATGGATAGATATTCTGCTAGTCAATACGGGAGCGTATGATTTCCGCTGTCGCCTGTCTGGGCGACAGATTTGCCACCTGCCCTTGTATAGGAGACACAGTAGCTGAAATGTCAATTCGACGGTCTATGCACTATCAGTGGCTCTAAAAGATCTTCATCCCTTTTACCTTTCCTGGCTGATCCATGGGCTTTTAGCCCTGATAGTCCCCTTTATAGTAACATGGGACTTGGTATATGTTCCTTCTTCCTTTCTTCCTTCTTTTAAGTGCTGAATTTATATAAATGTCTTCAAATCAATAAAAGTCGATAAATCTAAAAAAAAAGTAAAGAACTAAATTTTCCAGGGTAAACCTGTGGTGCTAAAAATATAATTAAAGCAAAAAGGGTGACATGTTTTAGGCTAAACCTAACTGCTGCATAGATAGATGGGTCTGGAGTATCTTTATCCTTTTATCTATACCTGGTTGATTCATGGGCTATTAGCCCTGGTAGTCCCATATTTAGTAACGTAAGGATTGGTATATGCTCTTTTTTTCCTTCTCTTAAGTGCGGAATTCATATAAATGTCTTCCAATCACTGTATGTCAAATAAAGGTCAATAAATGTCAAAAAAAGTCAACAAATAACTTCCAGGATAATACTCCGGTGCTGAAGAGATGAACAAAAGCAAAAAGAGTGACTTGTTATAGGTAAACCTAACTGTAGCATGGATCAATGGATCTGGAGGATCCTTTCCTGGCTTATCCACGGGCTATTAGGCCTGGTAGTTCCATTTTTAGTAACATAGGGCTATGTATGTGCTCATTCTATCTTTCTTCCTTCTATTAATTGCGAAATTCGTATAAAAGACTTCAGGTTTATAAATGAATTGTTCCAGGATAATACTGTGGAGCTGAAAAGAAAAATGGAGCGAAAAGAGAGGCTAGTGTTTTTGGCTAAACTGAACAAGCTCAAATATGCTGCCTGTCCTGTTTATGGGGAAGATGTTCAAAATCTGGTCTCCATTTTGCCTACCTCAAACTAACCCGTTCAGTCCCTTCGACATGCTGATCAACCTTGGTCTGTTTCTGGGTCTGTGAATGTTAGTAATGCCATTGCTTTTAGAGGGTTGAGTCGTAAAAGCTTTTGGAGTCGTACGACCAAATTAGAAAATCTGGTTAGGACTCCCGAAGAGCTTGCTCAAGAAC
Source organism: Artemia sp. Qi Xiang Cuo (assembly GCF_049724085.1). Taxonomy (NCBI): domain Eukaryota; kingdom Metazoa; phylum Arthropoda; class Branchiopoda; order Anostraca; family Artemiidae; genus Artemia; species Artemia sp. Qi Xiang Cuo. The sequence continues at coordinate 69,975,101 of NC_142796.1, read as the reverse complement.
TAACAAATATTTTAACTAGGTAAGCTATTTTTGTTTTATTTCATGTCTTTGTCCTCTGAAATCCTCTCTTAAATTTTATTTTATCTTAGTCATCGTTGCTAACTAGTGTAACCTATTGTTTTTGTAGTCAGACATAGCCAAATTCAATTCAGTAGGCTGCCTATTGACACTTCAGATTTTACAAACACAAGTCCCAGCGAATGCTGTTTGTTGATCATAGATAAGCTCTAAAATGTAGATATGTTACAAGACCAGCCTTTTCCTTTTAAGTAAAGAGCAATGTCAAAATTAAAAATACGCCGATCCGAGGGGGGGGGGGGGCATTTACTCCAAGCACTTTAATTCACTAGTCAGGTTTCTGGTAATTATTATTTACCAGAAAGGTTTCAGAATAATATTGATCCTTGTTCTCTAAAAACAAAAGAGCAAAAAAGCCAGTTACACTTAATGGGGAAGGGGGCTCCCCTCCCTTAGATCTTGAAAAATACTTTTATCTGGTATTCCCATGGAAAAATGCTCCTTTTTGGGGATTTTCATTTAAAAAAAAGAATTGCCACTCCCCCCCCCCCCCCCAAAAAAAATCGTTACTTGGCACCACTGATAAAAGTTCAATTACGTTACAATAGACCACATAAAAAAAATATCTAAAAATTATAATCTGCAACATTGACATTTCTACTAGTATTGAGAAAAAAAAAACAGTTGTAATCAGAATATATCTTTGGTTTTCGAAGTATATTCCAAATTTTGTATAGCGCGGGGGGGCAACATTCTGGTTTTTAGATGCGCAAAAGGAAAGCATCGTGGGGTCCTGTATGATGTAAAAATGTTTTTCTACTGTGAATCAGTCAAAAACGCTGGCCCAGCTAATTTTGCCTTAGTCAAGACTAATTTTCTACCTTGGTGGATGAAAGTATTTTTGAAATTAGAGGGCGAAATTACATTATTGATTGGTTTCAACATTTAAGCAAGTACTAAACCCTGATTGCTTACATTAGGAATCCCCATTTCACCGTAAGTAGACTCCCCCCCCCCATACGTGACACCCTTGCCGCTTATATCCCGTTTATCCAATATACTTCCCACAGCGGATTGAATGAGCTTAGGTGATCTAATGGTTTTGCCTTATTTTGAAATTCACCGGTGGTGAGGTTTTCGTAAGAGGAATAACATGTTAATATAGTTTCCTATTTTTAAACGTTTTAAATAGCCTACCTTCTTTTCATTATTATTTATTATTATCATTATTATTTTTTAGCAACGTAGTTTTTACTTAAAATTGCTAAAATGATGTGCTATGAAATATCAATGTACAATGGCAAAAGTCAACAAATAAATATTTACACTAATGGCTAATAATTGATTGAGTCATCCGTAAGACAGTCTACAATTAAGCTGTTACATTGAACTGAAAAAAAAAAAATACGCCTAAGGTTATTGTCTGACATTTCCATACTTTGGAAATAATTGCAAAAAACCCTTTGCCAAGCTGTTCTCAAGGAGAGGATAATATAGATCAGGATGATCAAAATGTAATTGAAACTACATTGTCCGGTTGATTCTCCCTTTGAGGACAGCTTGGAAAATGATTTTGGCTATTATATCAGAAGCAGGAAAAATTTCAGATACGACCTTGTGGCGTGACACTGAAGACATTACACCCGTTTCTCAAAATTCTTTGTTTCTTTATTCCAAAATTGACCCTAGTAAGTTTATTCAAAATAATAGTTTTTATTATCAAAATTATTAAATAATGTTAATTAATTATTAATAATAACATAATTAAATAATGATTATATAATAAATAAGTAATCATAAAAATAATTAAAACCTTTACCAGTTTTTTCTTAATTTTGAAATTGACCCTATTAAGTTAATTCAAAATAATGGTTATTTTAAGATTCACATTTGTTGTTCCTGGAGCAATGGCACCGTTCATTAAAATGCATGCTAGTCACACGCCCCCTTCAAGGCTATGGCGCGAACAACGAAGAGAATTCATCTTCAAAAACGAGCTGACTGTCCCTGGAACTATTTTACATACCACAGCCAGTGCTATGATGACTCAATTTCCGGATTCTCGACTCATCCAATATGATTGTGGTAAGAAGTGTTAAGATTCTATAGTTGTTAATCCTGTTCCATTACTTACACTGGAGCGCAAATTTTTTAGTGAAATCGGGCACGTACCTTTTGTAGTTTCTGTAGCATTTCGGTATTTCAAAAATTTCAATATTTTATATATTTTAATTATATACGAGCTTTAATAAAACAGAAATTCTATATGTTATTCAATAATAATTTAATTAGTTATATTTAATCAATTTATTTTGAATAGACTATAACTATATAAATAATTTATTAATTTACATATATAAATGTATGTGGAATCTACCAGGTAGAATGTAGATTCGGTGTTGGGAAGCTTGCTTGTCTCATCTTGTCAGCCGGCATGTAATATACCAAGAGTGGGGAGCAGGTCTTTGAGATCGTCAGTGATTCATGAAAATGTAGGAATAGTAGTGACAATATACTGTTTCTTCTCATTCCTGTTATTGTTTTTTGCCAAACTGCATATGAATATATTTCAAATATTCTTCTTAGCTTTTTGGCTTCTTAGCTTCTATATTTATAGTTTCAAAAAATACGCTTGAACGTTGAGCAGTGTTCAACTAGAGAAATTATGAATTGCCGTTGTGATTAGCGCTATAGTTCTGTGAAATTGGGTTTTATCAACGAGTTTGACCATTAATGTGGTGCGAGTATTACCTTTTGGGAATATTCCCTACTTATAGATTAGGAATTCCCTACCTATAGGGAATATTCTTGTAAGCAGGACAAATTCAAAGACAATCAAGGGCTCAGGGTTAAGTGCTCCCATTGCACTTCCTTGCTCAAGAGCCACGAAACGGAGGTCAGCACAACCGGTTTGGATTATCGAGGCGCACCCCCTTTACTTTATATAACGTAAAGGGATAAAAGGCACCTATGAAATGCATTCTTTAGGCAAGGTAGAAATTCCATAATCTTAAACTCAAATTACTTACAGAATTTTGTTTTATTTGGGGGGAGGTGAACGGACTCAATTATGGGGAATATTACTTTTTAGGTCTTATATATTTAAATAATTTATAATAAAATTAAAATTTCAAAATGTTTTATTAAAACCGCTTACGTGGATTGGTATGCAAGGAGCCATTTCTGACAACCTTTATCTGGACCCAGGAATAGTTATGGAGAAAAAAATTAATGTACCTATTTTTCTAAAATTTTAAAAGTAATTTGTATCTAATAAAATCTCATATTATAGGGGCTAATTTTTTATTTCTTTCTAAATGTATGTGAAATATACCAGATAGAATGTAGGGGGGGGGGGGTGTTGACCCTACTTGTCTCATCTTGTCAAGCCGACATGTGATGTACCAAGATTAGAGAACTGGGGAGTGGGGAGCTGGTTGTTTGGTTCGCTAGTGGCTCATAAAAGTGTAGGTCTAGGAGAAACAATATAATTGTCTCTTCTCATTCCTGTTATTGTTTTTCGCCTAACTGCATATAGATATGTATTATTTGGAGGGGGGGGAATGACGGACTCAATTACGGAAATTTTTGTTATTTATAATATTTAGTTTTTTTTTTTATGGAACTTTAATTTTGGAAGAGGGATTTTGAACATGGTGGAACTCCTGGCATGGTTTTTTTTACCGTTTCTCAAAAACTTCAGTACCGGCAACCCCCCCCCCCCCCTTTTTTAAATTTTCAAAACAAATGTTAATTGTCTGAGCATCTTGCCTACGGACTGATATTACTTTTCAGGTAAACTGCAAATGTTGGATCGGTTATTGCGTGATTTGAAAGTGGGCAAACATCGAGTCTTAATATTTACACAAATGACGCGAATGTTGGACGTTCTTGAAAGTTTTTTAACATTCCATGGGCATACTTACCTCAGACTAGATGGCTCTACCAAAATTGATCAAAGACAGGTTTGTATCCTATTCATATACGAAATATCAGTATACTAATTATTTTTTTTGTCGTGTCTTGTAGTGGCACAGAGGGATTCATCTCTGCTTGGGCTTAGGAAGCCCGGCAAGACTTTCATACCTAGACATGTATGTCTAGCCTTGCACTTACTTAAGCATGGAAGTTCAGCTAGAAATGCATGTGAACTCTTAAGCATAGATGATAAATATAGTGCAAAAGAGGCTTCATTATTAGTAGACTTTGAACTATTAGACACAGTTCTAAACTCTGGAACTCGATGCTTAGCTGCAGTTTGTTGCAGCTAATAAAGCCCGTAGTAACCAAAATCTTCGGAACGCCTTTTGAAAAAAAGTCTTTAGAAAAAAAAGTCTGATTTCAGGAATGGTAACTTATTTTGACTAGTCTTATGACAAAGTTCGTTTCGAAAAAAAGTGGGAATTTAAAAAAAATATCCTTTAAACACCTCGAAAATGGTATTGGATCGAAATGAAAACTTCATTATTGGACTATTAATAGCCAAAAACCCCTCATAGGCGAATTACAGTCCCCTATCTTGAGAAACCAGGAAAATCTATTACGCATCAGAATGTCTGGACAGATACATGTCTGTCCAGACATTCTGGACAGACACATGTCTATCCAGGAGAGAACGCATAAATATAACAATAACGCATCTGAACGTCGCTTAAGATATTTATTGTGGGCAACTTTCCGATATCTCTGTGTTCAGAATAAAATACAGTGACAATTTTATCAATTCGCGAAATAAGAATTCAACGATTACTGATAAGGAATTTTCAATTAAAAAGAAAGAAATAACAGCAGCTGTTCAGGCTACCAGATAATTAACTAACAAAGTTTGGAATTTGCCTATTTCAGATTCTTAATAAATGGGAAAGAACTTAGCAGATAATTACATAGTTGGCTAGGATAAACAGTTACCTTTGGATTAACTTTTTCAAAGAAAATAATTCAGCTATTTTTGGGAATCTATCCAAATTTTAACTCCTGAAACTCTTGAGAGTATTGATCGCCAAGATAAAGCCATTTCTAAAATTACTGTTGTAATTACCATATTTGCTACCAGAGGGCGTAAGATGCCAGAAGCGTAGTACAAAGAGCATAAACAAATCTTGAAATCCAGATTAAAAAAAAAAAAAAACAATTAACATCAAGCAAATAAAATCAACTACAAATAAATCACTATATAATAAATTTAGCTTACGGGTAAACTGCCACCTAACTCCTATCTCTCTCTCTCTCTCTCTCTCTCTCTCTCTCTCTCTCTCTCTCTCTCTCTCTCTCTCTCTCCCTCCCTCTCTCTCTCTCTCCCTCTCATTCTCTCTCTCCTCTCTCCTCTCACTCATTCCCTCCGCCCTTCTCTCTCACTCTCCCGTTTTTTCTCTCCCTTTCTTACTTGTCTTCGCCGTCCGATATCCACCCCCCTTTTACTGTATTAGAAACAATGATTTTTAAATTTTTTCAAGTATAATGGAAGTTATAAATGCATGTAACTTGATTTTAAATGTTTCTTTCTCTTCTACTGCTTTTGAAATGATGCTTTCTAATTTGTTCTCCTAGCTTTTTGGCAAAGAGGAAAAAATAACCCACTGATCACTCATTAGTCTTCTCTTTTTCCCAAATTTAGAAGTCCCAAAATAGTCGATTTGATGTTTTGAATATTAGGCATTAATGGAAAGATTCAATTCGGACAAGCGGATTGTTTGCTTCATTTTATCAACAAGAAGCGGTGGAATTGGTGTGAATTTAACTGGAGCTGACACAGTAGTCTTCTACGATTCGGATTGGAATCCTACAATGGATGCCCAGGTAATATTAATTATTAATGTTATTTATTAATAACTAACATTGTTAAGGTAATATACTTTTACGTCAAACACGGTTGTTGAAAGGCCTATGTAATGTACAATGTTTTTAATGCGTTGCAATACTAACACTAACCAAATTCTTAAAGGAACTTAAATAGATGAGACGACGCAGAATCACGGGTTTCCCAAAGGCCTTCTTTTTTAAAATCAGATAATATTCTGTTTAGTTTGTTTTTCGTTAAAAACATAACAATAGTTCAATTTGGTTTTACTGCAAACGCTAATCATAGTTGCGGTGTCAAACGTAACCTACTAGAGAATGAACTGTAGCCCATAGTAACCAAAAATTTGGAAACGTGTTTTGAAAGAAAAACGAAAAACTCATATTTTTCCTGTGGCGTCGAAGGACACCAATTATTCGCCTAGCTTTACACCTTAGTTGTTTTTAATTTGCCAAAACACATTTTGTGTTTGCGAAATTTTGTTCAAGCTGTTCAAAGTTTTGTTTCATGCAGTGAAATTATAAATGTATTTATTTTATAAAGATAAATACAAGATCAAGATCAATATATTATGAAATATATATGTATATATATATATTTATTTGTACCCGCTTACAGAAATAAAAAAAAAATCGTATTTAACTCTAAAGCTTAATTACCAGTATTCAGTTCACATAAACAGTTTAGTTAGTGAATCGTGAATTTTGCTGATAAATCGTTCTCAGAAATATAAAATGTTAAATATATAAAAGCACCAGTTTGATAGTACCGGGCGCAAAATTTTAAGAAAGAAAGTGCTGGTTAAAACTAGCAGCCTGGGTTCAACTGCTGGACAGGCCCAATTTTTTTTAAGCCGACGCAAAGGCCTTTGTGAAGAAGCTACGTTAATCCGGATGAAATGCTATGCAAAAATTAGCACAGAATGAGCTAAAAAACATGGTACCAAGCAGCTTAAGAAGGTATAGCTTTTCTTTGAAGGCGTAATTGCATTTTGGAAGCAACAGATTGTTAATGTTTGTATTTTTACGGATGGAAAGCGTGTTCATATGTAACTATTTAATTCTGCTTACTCATTTTTGCGGTTTAACTTGGCAACACTGACAAAAATATTTGATTAATAAATTGTTAGAATTGTATTATTATGAGTCTGAGGTGTTTGTGTGGGCGCTTTACCATAGGTTTAATTGGAATTAAAAATGGGCTGATGCTCAGAATAGTGCTACCCAACAGAGTTACGAAAGTTGAAAAGAAGCTTTATTTGAGTTTTTGAAAACAAGTTGGAATTTAATGCTCTTAAAACGGTTAAGATTCAACTTGTTTTATTTTTAACATGTTTAACTATATTTTAGCTTTTAATTATTTTTTTAGCATAAATAGATTCTTTTGGATTTAAGCTGCTGCTATAAAATGTTTACAAAAAGTTTGGCTAGTATGTAGAACATAGGTAGTTGAAAGACGTGAAAATGCACATTATGATTCTGTTCATTTTGAATCTGAGATTTGAATCTGATATGTAAATGTATATTCAGTTCTGATTCTGAGGTTCAGGATTCTATTGGGTCTAATAAGCATTTCAACAAATGTCATCACTAAGCGTAAATTAACAGTTTTATTAGTAAGTGGCGTCAAATTAAAAAAAAACGAAATGCAACACCCTAGAAAATGTTTTCTCAGAGGACACGAATACGTGTCACGGACACGTAAATGATTTTGAACCTCTAATTAACATTTTTTTTTTTTTTTTTTTGTCTAGGCTCAAGATATATGCCATCGGATTGGTCAGACAAGAGATGTGCATATATATCGCTTAATATCAGAGAAGACGATAGAAGAGAATATCCTGAAGAAAGCCAATCAAAAACGGCTACTGGGCGGTCTGGCCATTGAAGGAGGTAACTTCACAACGGCCTACTTTCAAGAAGCATTTTACACTTGATAATTATTTAGTGTTTTGGTCTTGAAAAAGGGTATATTCAGATACTGGAAAAATGAATTAGCGTTTTTACCAAAGTGTATGGGCAGCTTATAATGTTGGAAACTGTCGCAAGTCTCGGAAAAATCACTGAACACAATCTAGTGTTTGGCGTTTTCGCATTTTCCTCAATTTTTGCAATTTTTTGAAATGTTTTGCGATACACTAATTTTGCCTTATTATGAGAGAGAGAGATTTATTCTACACAATCAAACAATTTAACATAAGTTTAGCGGCCACCCCAAGAAGTAAAAACTTGTCCAAGGGGTTGGCAAAAATACACTAACGTAACAAAGCAATAAAAAAACGAAAAAAATAACCTATCTATATCACAGTCCCTGAACAGCACCACAAACCTTACACCTTAACATTTTCATCACATTTACTATCATATTCATAATCATCACCTCCGTATACGACAACGCTTTCAATAAGAACTTTATATGTCCCAGGGTATAACTTACAACCCCTGCCCTGAGGGCTGTGGGGGGAGGGGTTGTCATCCTTAAAGACCTAATTTCCAAAACTTTTAAGTACGTTGGATAAAATTGCTATCTAAAAATTTTGATTGGATGTGTTTTGTGAAAAGGTGGGCGAGAGAGGGGGGTTAGCTGCCCTTAAATCACTTTTGATTATTAAAAAGGGTACTAGTCCTTAGAATTTCGAAGTTTCTACGACAACGCCTTCTATAAAAACCTTATATGCCCCAGGGCATAACTTAAAACCCTTGCCCTGACGGTTGTGGGGGAGTGTCCACCTCAAAAACAAATTTTCTATCTGGAAATCAACTACGCTGAACAAAATGGCTATCTCAAAATTTTGATTGGATGTGTTTGGGGAAATGATGGGCGTGGGGGAGGGGGCTAGTTGCCCTCCAATCACTTTCGACTATTAAAAAGGGTACTAGCGCTTTGAATTTCCAGTCGAATGAGCCTTTTTTGAAGTTTCTACGACAACGCTTTCTATAAAAAACCTCATATGCCCCCAGGGTATAACACAAAACCCTTTCCCTGAGGGTTGTGGGGGAGTGTCCTCCACAAAAACATATTTCTATCTGGAAATCAACTACGCTGAACGAAATGTCTATCTAAAAATTTGGATTGGATGTGTTTGGGAGAATGATTGGCGTGGGGGGGGGCTAGTGGCCCTTTAATCACTTTCGACTATTAAAGAAGATACTAGCCCTTTAAATTTCCAATCGAATGAGCCTGTTTTGAAGTTTCTATGACAACGCCTTCTACAAAAACCTTATATGCCCCCAGGGTATAACTTAAAACCCTTGCCCTGAGGTTTGTGGTGGAGTGTCCTCCTCGAAAACATATTTTCTATTTGGAAATCAAGTACGCTGAACAAAATGGCTATCTGAACCTTTTGATTGTAGGTGTTTGGGGAAAGAATGGGCGTGGGGTGGGGGCGAGGTGCCCTCCAATCATTTTCGAATATTAGAAAAGCGTACTAGCCCTTTGAATTTCCAATTGAATGAACCTTTCTTGAATTTTCTACGACAACGCCTTCTCTAGAAACCTTATATACCCCAGGGCATAACTACGCCTTCTATAAAAAACCTTATATGCCCCCAGGGTATAACTTAAAACCCTTGCCCCAAGGGTTGTGGGGAAGTGTCCTCCTCAAAAAGATATTTTCTATCTGGAAATCAACTACGTTGACCAAAATGGCTATCTCAAAATTCTGATTGGATGCATTTGGGGGAATTATGGGCGTGGGGGGGGGGGGTTAGTTGCCCTCCAATCACTTTCGACTATTAAAAAATGCACTAGCCCTTTGAATTTCCAATCGAATGAGCCTTTTTTGAAGTTTCTATGACATCGCCTTCTATAAAAAAACCTTATATGCCCCCAGGGCATAACTTAAAACCCTTGCCCTGAGGGTTGTGGGGGAGTGTCCTCCTGAAAAAGATATTTTTTATCTGTAAATCAGCTACGCTGAACAAAATGGCTATATCAAAATTTTGATTGGACGTAGTTGGGGGAATGATGGGGGGGGGGGGTAGTTGCCCTCCAATCACTTTCAACTATTAAAAAGGGCACTAGCCACTCCAATTTCCGATCGAATGAGCCCTTTTCAAAGTTTTTCGTGACGACTCCTTCGACACGAAGTGCCCAGTATGGAGAAAAAACAAAAATTAACACATTGTGCCCACATCGGTCTTTACTTAGGCAGCGCTAGCGCGCTGCTTATGATATAAAAATGATTTTTTCATTTCTTAATGATAGTCTGTCACCCGAGAGCACAACTAAGGCAGATAGGCATGCAATAAGGATAATATCAGTTCTGTGAGCCATTTGAAGGCGATTGGCCATAGACCATATTATTGTTGCTTCTTTGGATTTGGTCACAACTTTTAAAACGATTTGTATTTCCTCCTCCCCCCCCCTCACCCCCTTTGAATATAAGATACACAGTTGATAGCACATAATTTTTTGTTTTTTGTCAGCATTATCTTGTATCTGGCTATAGACAAAAATGTGCAATTTAAATATCAAGCTGTACTAACCTACTGTTCCATGTGGATTGTAGGTAATCTGACCTATGATACAAGTACCCTTTTTCAGTTTCATGTTGTTTGCTTATTTGTTTTATTTAAAAAGAAATTCCACCAACAGGCTGATGTCAATTTTTTGGGGAAGAAGAAAATTTTTGTTTGAAGGTGGGGCTTCGGGGGGAGTGAAGCGGCAAAAATTAGTTTTGGGGCATATTTTTTTTATACTGAGGGATATAAAGGGATCTATCTAGGGAGGATGGGTCTATATTTTCCATCCTTTGTGGAAGTACGCTTGTTCACTTCTGTTTTTAGATGTTTTTGTTTTTATATTTATCTATGTTCGTAACTTCTTTACTCCCTATGTTTTGTGTATGAATGGGCTTTTGAATATGACATGATGGTTAGAGTACCGAGGACACTATAAACAAAATCCGAGTCTTTAAATTGGTTAAGTGGGAGCTTATAAATCATACACGTCTCAGAAATTATTTTAGGAACTCATATTTTTAATAATAAAACGTTCGATACAAGTGTTCCCTTTATCACCTAATGGGTGGCAAGCTTAAAAACATGGAACGTGTGTGAAAAATAAACAGAAAAGGGAGCAAAACCATGTATAATCATGGGGCTCCACAATTTATAGATTTCCCGATTTCTGTAGCGAAAGAGAAACACTGCCATAAATCTAAGCTATACATTAATATACTATTAAAATTATTCAAGTTTAAACACTTGCTATTAGCTAAATGACTTACTTACGAAAAAATGTTTTTAGAAAGGCAAAATATACTGTCCTATTCTATTATGTTTATCTCTATAGACATAGCACTTTTATTCCTGAATTTTTACACATTCCAACTGGCCTATATTTTTTTATTGTCTCTATTTATTTTTTTATTGCTCCACGTCAGGGTGCTAACATGGATGTTAAAAACCGTTCTGTTGAATGTGTTTAAAACAAAAGCAGTTCTCCCTTTTTCCCCCTACCAGACTAAAGCTTAATGTTTTGTAAATGGTCTGGTGACTAAAATTAGACGCCCCTGAAGGTTGAAAGCCTCGATTTTAAGTAAGAAGAGTTTCAAAACCTAATTTGTTGACAAATCAGTTAATTGCAAGGTTTAAGAGAAAGACATTCGCATTTGATAACTGCGAACCAAGTCTCATATTATTAATTGTTTCGCATTAAAAGCTATGCTTTGCAACAGAACAATTATAATAATATTTCGTATATCTGGAGTCTGAGTTTCGCTCGGTGATAATTGTTCGTTTAATAAGATTTTTCGTAATAAGATAATCGTTAGTTCTCCTGTGTGAAAAAAAACGATCTAGATAGGTCATGACCTAGGGATAATTCGTTTAGGGCCTTCATTAAGTTTGTAAAAATATTTTTCACAGGGATGACGTCATAAATACCCATACGTCCAATACACTAATTGTTTTAATTTCTACAAAAAAGGGTAAAGAATACGGCACTTTACAATCCCTACCGGTGGTGCTGATCCCCGTATCATAGGGTAAAGGGTATCAAAGGGTAAAGAATACGGCACTTTACAATCCCTACCGGTGGTGCTGATCACCGTATCATAGCTTAGCATGGGCACTGTTGTTTTTTTCTGAAGAAACAAAAAAAAAACAGGGCTTGAATGAAACAGAACAGAAACAGAATAGGTCACCAAAAAAACCGAAGACCTGTTTCTGCTTCTGTTCTGTTTTTTTTTTTTTTTGTAAAAACAGAAAACAGCTGTTTTTCGAACACCTAAACATTAAAGAAAGAAAAATTCTTAATGATAAGTTTTTGGCTTATTATCGCAAAGCTAATTATAACATCAGTTGTTCAAGCCTTAAAGCTTATCATTTAAAAATTGTGCTTTCCTCTTGTTCAGACATTGTCTGGGCATACTGCATCCGCACGAAATAATCTGCACAATAATCAAAAATGTATGTTCGCTCGATACCCTTTGATTTGAGTTCTCAACCTTGCTAAAACCTTGGCCACTTATTTCTTCTAAGTTTCTTTTTCTTCCAAGTTTCTTGGTCACTTCCTCAATAGGTTCTGACGTTCTAAAATTTTCAGAGCTCAAGTGATGGGTTTTCAGTTGTTTTGAAGATTCAACCTTGCTAGGAGATTTTTCACTTATTTATTCTATGTTTAAAGCTCGTACTATGTACATTTTCACGTTCTATAGAGTTTCTTACATTATAAAGAGGTAACAGCTCAAGTGATGTGGTTTACTTTGTTTTTAATCCTCAAAATTGCTAGGATCTTTGTCACTTTTTTCTTCTCTTTTCGTTTTTCTTCTAAGTTCCGGGATCACTTTCTCTATAGGTTCTGACGTACTAAAATTTTCAGCGCTCAAGTGATGGGTTTTCCATTGATTTGAGTTCTCAACCTTGCTAGGACCTTGGCCACTTATTTCTTCAAAGTTTCTTTTTCTTCCAAGTTTCTTGATCACTCCCTCTATAGGTTCTGACATTCTAAAATTTTCAGAGCTCAAGTAATGGGTTTTCCGTTGTTTTGAAGCCTCAACGTTGCTAGGATCTGGGTCACTTATTTCTTCTAAGTTTCTTTTTCTTCTAAGTTTCGGTTTCACTTTCTCTAGAGGTTCTGACGCTCTAAAGTTGTCACAAATCAAGTGATGTGTTTTCCTGTGTATTGAATCATCAGCATTGCTAGGATATGGTTCACTTTTTTTTTCTAATTTCATTTTTCTTCTAAGTTCCGGGATCACTTTCTCTGTAGGTTCTGACGTCCTAAAATTTTCACAGCTCAAGTGATTGGTTTTCCTTTGATTTGAGTTCTCAACCTTGCTAGAAGTTTGGCCACTTATTTCTTCTAAGTTTATTTTTCTTCCAAGTTTCTTGGTCACTTCCTCAATAGGTTCTGACGTTCTAAAATTTTCAGAGCTCAAGTGATGGGTTTTCAGTTGTTTTGAAGCCTCAACCTTGCTACGATCTGGGTCAGTTTTTTCTTCTAAGTTTATTTCTCTTCCAAGTTCCGGTGTCACTTCCTCTAGAGGTTCTGACGTTCTAAAGTGTTCAGAGCTCAAGTGATGTGTTTTCCTTTGTTTTGAAGCCACAACCTTGCTAGGATTTGGGTCAACTTTTTCTTCATAGTTTCTTTTTCTTCTAAGTTCAGGGGTCCGGTTTAACATGGATAGATTTTGCTGAATCGCTTTATCTTCACTATTGGTGCATGGAATCCTTTGCTTCGTTTTCCATTCCACAAATTTTTTCAATATTTCTCGGCTCACATTTTGATATTTTAAGTCAAGGGACTTAACCTGTTCTGATATCAATACCTTGGCAGGACCTGGGTTACTTATTTTTTATCAGGTACTTTTTCTTGAATGGTGAATCCAGCAGCCAACACAACAACAAGTGCAACTGCAGCCAACTACAAGTTACAACTAATCCAAACGCAAGAAGAAGAAACCAAGCAGCTGTAGGTCCAGCTAAGCAAACACCTGTAGAGAAAACTAAATTGACTACTGCTGGTACAACTCGTCCACTAATGCATTTCACATGTACAAGGACTGACGCACTCAAATTTTCAGAGCTCAAGTTCTGGGCTTTCCTTTGTTTTGAATTCTCAACCTGTCTAGGACCTGGGTCACTTATTTTTTCTAAGTTCCTTTTTCTTGATTGGTGAAGCCAACAGCCAACACAACTGCAAATTACACTGCAGCAAACTACAAGTAAAAATAATACAACAGCAAGCAGAAGAAAGAAATCAGCTGTAGGCTCAATTAATCCAACAGCTGTAGCCAAAACTAAAGTCACTTCTGCTACTACCAATCTTCCATACCTATAGGTCACTGGGAAAGGGACTGTCTAACTCAACTGTTCACAGCTCAAGGGATGATTTGTCCTTTGATTTGATTTCTCAACCGTGCTAAGATCGGGGCCAATTTGTTTGTCTAATTTCCTTTTTCTTCCAATTTTCTTGTTAACTTCATCGCGAGGTTCTGACATACTAAAAATGTCTTATCTAAATTAATGGGATTTCCTTTGTTTTGAATATTCACAATTTCTAGGATATGGATCACTTTTTTATGCTAAGTTTATTTCTATTCCCATTTAAGGGGTCACTTTATATATAGGTTCTGACGTTCTAAAGGTTTCACAACTCAAGTGATGGGGTTTCCTTTGTTTTGAAGCCTCAACCTTGCTAGGATCTGGGTCACTTTTTTCTTCTAAGTTTCTTTTTTTTCTAAGTTCCAGGGTCACTTTCTCTGTAGTTTCTGACGTTCAAAAATTTTCACAGCTCAAGTGATTGGTTTTCCTTTGATTTGAGTTCTCAACCTTGCTAGGACCTTGGTCACTGATTTTTTTTAAGTTCATTTTTCTTCTAATTTCCTTGATCACTTCCTCTATAAGTTCTGACTTACTAAAATTTTCACAGCTCAATTAAGTTGTTTTCCTTTGTTTTGAAGCCTCAACCTTGCTAGGATATGGGCCACTTTTTTCTTCTAAGTTTCTTTTTCTTCTAATTTCCTGGGTCACTTACTCTCTAGGTTCTTACGTTCTAAAAATTTCACAGCTCCAGTGATGTGTTTTCCTTTGACTTGATGTCTCAAACGTGCTAGAACCGTGGACACTGTGTTCTTCTATGTTTCTTTTTCTTCTAAGTTCCTGGGTCACTTTCTCTATAGGTTCTGACGTTCTAAAATTTTCACAGCTCAAGTGATGTGTTTTCCTTTGTTTTGAAGCCTCGGCCTTGCTAGGATCGAGGTCACTTTTTTCTTATAAGTTTCTATTTTTTCTAAGTTCCAGGGTCACTTTCTCTATAGGTTCTGACGTTCTAAAATTTTCACAGCTCAAGTGATTGGTTTTCCTTTGATTTGAGTTCTCAACCTTGCTAGGACCTCTAAGTTCTGGGGTCACTTCCTCTATAGGTTCTGACATTCTAAAATTTATATTCTAATATTTATGGTATATGAGCAATAGGTTTAGTTTTTTAATTTGAACTAGAAAAATACCTGAAAATCTAAAAATTGTTTTTGATTTTTGATAGGTATTTGATACTTAATAGGAATTCTATGGGTAATAATCATTACAATATATAAAGCAATAATGGCAGAAAATCAGAGAATGAAACAATATTTTCGAGAAGATTGTAAGGAATTTAGTATATTAAAAAAATTGGGTATGAACATAAAAAAGAAGTACAAAAAATATATTCCGAGGCTATAACCATTTAGAAAAAATGATACGGTTAGCTACCTGCAACGTAAGAGGCTACCCACGTTTTGAGTTTATGGATAAATTAGTTAAGTTAACTTGTCACGACGTTGAACGGAAGCAAATAATGGATACGATCGAGGAAAGAATTTGTAATGCCAAATGTTGGCGCCATGTCTACAAGTCATTAGTTATACTGAATTACTTGATTCAGCATTCCCATGCTGAATCAAGTGAAAAAATTATTGAAAGAAGCATTGAATGGACTGATAAAATAAGGAATCCCACACCCATGCAAAAGATACACGCATGCATAGACACACAAACATGCAAAAATATAACATGTGAAATAAGCCGAGAAATATTGAAAAAATTTGTGGAATGGAAAACGAAGCAAAGGATTCCATGCACCAATAGTAAAGATATAACGATTCAGAAAGTTCCATCCATGATAAAACTGACCAAGGAACCTAGAAGAAAAAGGAACGTAGAAGAAAAAAGTGAAACAGATCCTAGCAAGATTGAGGCTTCAAAACAAATGAAAACCCATCAATTGAGCTCTGAAAATTTTAGAACGTCAGAACCTATTGAGGAAGTAACCAAGAAACTTGGAAGAAAAATAAACTTAGAAGAAATAAGTTGCCAAGGTCCTAGCAACCCACACACACACACACACACACACACACACACACACACACACACACACACACAAAGAGTAATGAACATCTTTAACTCCCAAAGTTAATATTTTTATTAAACTACCTTTTGATGTGCTAAGATTTATCGTTGTTATCTCTATACTGATGCTCCTACTCAACCACCCGCTCACCTTTATTATATCCCTCTTCGCCCAAACTCTTCTAGTTTGCATCTCCTTAAAAGATATTTCTCTATGAGTTTCTTTAATTTTTTTTTTATTTTCTTAGGGGGAATCCTAGTAATATTTATTTACGTCTCTTCCCTGAGTGCTAATGAAAAATTTACTGTCAGATTGACCTCTTTCCTTTGAATCCTTCCCACAGCTATCATTTTTCTAGTAATCCTAACTTAAACTGAGATACTAGCAAACACTTCACTAGGTACCAACGCCCCACCGACTATATAGTGGTAAAATTTCATATCAGGAATCTCGCGCTCATACCCTTGTCAGTCTTAGTATTTTATTTGTTTTGATCTATAGTGATAGGAATTTTTATTTTTATAATAAATAAAAATACAAACACAGACCTGAGTTAGAAACGACAGGGCGTAGCTCTTAAAATGTTATATTTAAGTAATACTCAAACAACCCTGAAAAATGTTAATTCTCAAACACCCACACTGAAATCGTATTTGTGGTCTGATAATTCTTGCCCTTTTGATGTAATAGGTTTAACAGAAACATGGTTATCTGATGGTGAAACTTTTACAGCCTATGATATGCATGGTTATGTTGCTGTCCATATCCCCAGAATGGTAACAAAGTGCTCAGGAGGTATTTCTTTATTTGTAAAGTCCCCCCTTGTCGCTACAGGAAAGCTAATGGATCTTTCGTGGACAAAAATTCTTCAGCAAGCGCATTCAATTCGTATTTCACCTCACTTCCTTCAGTTCCTAATCCACCCTACAGCAGAGTAAGTAGTTTTCCCTTAGCAGAAAAGTCATTTTTCCTTTTTCCATGCAGTGATACCGAAATTTCTAACATTTTTTCTCAGCTTTCAAGTAGCTGTTCAGTTGATGGTTTTGGTTTGAGCTGTAATGTTCTTAATACAATTGGTCAGTTTGTTTCTAACCCCATCTCACACATAACTAACCTCTCTCTTTCTTCTGGTGTTTTTCCTCATTTATTTAAGGTTGCTAATGTTGTACCTTTGTTTAAAAAAGGTGATTCATCTCTAATTGCAAACTATAGAACTATTTCTCTCCTTCCTTTAATTTCTAAGTTTGTTGAAAAAGTAGTGTATTGTAGACTCTCTTCATTTGTATTTAGTACTAATACGACTGCAGGTAATTCTATCATAACTAACCATCAGTATGGCTTTCGTCCAAGTTTTCTACCTTGCATGCACTTTCAGATGCAACAGAGTTTGTGCGTGTTAACCTTGACAAGGTCTTGTGTGTTTTGGGTCTATTTCTTGACTTTTCAAAGGCATTTGATATGGTCGTTCACTCTGTTCTTTTGTCTAAATTATCTTCATTTGGAGTGCATGGAGTCCCACTTGAATGGTTTAGGTCTTACCTCTCAGGGAGATCTCAGCATGTTTCGGTTAATGGCGCTTCTTCCTCTTCCTTGCCTATTGTGAAAGGTGTCCCACTGGGCTCTGTGCTTGGACAACTTTTGTTTTTAATTTATATTAATGATCTTGTTGATGGTCTTCATCCCTTTGTGCATTCTAGTATATTTGCTTACAGAGGCAACTTTTTCATTGCTACGCCGGATCTAACATCCGCCACTCCCCTAGCTAAAGATCTTTTTGATAAAGTAAAAGATTTCTACAGGTATAATAGCACGAGTCTGTTCAGCCAAAAAGTATCTTTGTACACTTCAGAACCCCTTATCGTATAAGAGACGCAAGGGAGCCAACCATCCTGACTTATGGGAATGATATTATACCGCAAGCTACTATAGTGAAATTTCTTGGTGTGTATCTTGACTGTTTTCTTTCTTTTAATCCCCATATAACTCATAGCCGTTCCCTTGTCCTCCGCCAATCTTCAATGTTATACAGGGTTAACTCATTTCTTCCCCCAGATGTTATGCTTTCTCTTTATTATGCTTTTATTTTTCCTTACCTTTCTTATTGATGTTCTGTCTGGGGTAGTACTAATAAAACTCTTCTCTGCTCACTTCGAAGAGCCTAAAATAGGGCAGTGAAGGCTACTTTTCTTCTACCTCGTTTTTACCCTTCCTCTGATCTTTATAATGATACTGGAATAGCTCCAATGGACCGTATTATGGGTAAAAGTTACCTTTATTTAGCACATTCTGCTTTTCTAGGTACACTTCCACCATCTCTGCAGCAGGTTTTCTTTCTGTTAGGCTCAGGTAGGTACTCTTCTTTTTTACGTAGGTCTTATCGCAGGTTCATTTTACCTAAGCGATCATCGACAGCAGGTCAGAGGTCTCCTATTTATCAATCTATTTTACTATGGAACTCCATCCCTCCTGATGTCCCTCTATCTCTTTCTGCAAAGGCACTTTCTCACTGGGTATTTCCAGTATAGTACTTTCCCCTTTTTCCTTCTTTTTTTGCATTCCATCCACATTTATATGTCTTTTTTTTCATTCAATATATTTCTCTGATTTTTTTTTTTTTTAATTTAATCCTAATTTCCAATCTCCTCCTCGTTTATATACTTTTTTTCAGTTATTTGTGAAGTTTCCTTTCAATTCTACTATTTTCATAAATGTCTCTTGATCCATTTTTTTTTTATGTGCTTTATAATAGTGTCTTATTTGTTTTGTTGGCCCTTTACAAGCTTAGCTTCTAGGGCGTGTATAAACTTTAAGTTTGTAATTGTTTTTTTTTTTTTTTAGAATTAATAAATTGATTTATTTATTGATTGATTGATTGATCCATGATTTAAACCCGTCGGGGCTTGGGTATTAAAATGTTATCTTTACGCAAGACGCAACCTACCCTGAAAATTGTTAATTCTGCTCTGGTGGGTCTGCCTGTCCCGGCCAATATCTCTATTTGATGAAATTTTGGATCCCAGCGGGGACTTTGCCTAATCATTCACATCGTCACTAGACTTTTTCTAGCTATACATAACACTGCGAGAATCGATTTGGCGTCCTCTAGAGTGGCCCACATTTGTCGGGACGTTAATTATGGATGGCTTCTTCCTATTACATCAAAAGGGCAAGAATTATCAGACCACAAATACGATTTCAGTGTGGGTGTTTGAGAATTAACAATTTTCAGGGTAGGTTGCGTCTTGCGTAAAGATAACATTTTAATAGCCAAGCCCCGACGGGTTTAAATCATGGATCGGATGGGCTTTTTATTCATATTTAAAAAATCGATAACCAGCAAGAGAGCTAAAAATAAATAAACCACTACGAAGGAATAGGTGAGGAGAGGTAGATTTCCGATATTAAAGTTGATCACCATGTAGTCGGTGGGGAGCTGGTACCCTAATGAAGTGCTTGATAATATCTCAGTTTTAGTTGAGATTAGTATAAAAATGATAGCTGTGGGTAAGGTTCAAAGGAAAGAGGTCAATCTAACATTAAATTTCTCATTCGCACTCAGGGAAGAGACGTAAATAAATATTACTAGGATTCCCCCTAAGAAAATAAAAAAAAAAATTAAAGAAACTCATAGAGAAATGTCTTTTAAGGAGATGCAAACTAGAAGAGTTTGGGCGAAGAGGGATATAATAAGGGCGGCTTCCTGCTTGAGTAGGAGTATCAGTATAGAGATAACAACGATAAACTTAGCACATCAAAAGGTAGTTTAATAAAAATATTAACTTTGGGAGTTAAAGATGTTCATTACTCTTTGCGTGTGTGTGTGTGTGTGTGTGTGTGTGTGTGTGTGTGTGGGTTTTCCTTTGTTTTGAAGCCTCAACCTTGCTAGGATCTGGGTCACTTTTTTCTTCTTTCTTCTTCTTCTTTCTTCTTCGATGCCATCCACTCTTTTACAGCGCTCTGCATCTGCTTAATTTTCTGTTTTCGGTTGACATCTATGTCCTCTACAAACATATATGAAGGGCCAACTTGTATACATTCTTCATGTATAGGTACTGAAGCTCTCAAATTTTGAAATTTTTTGTCAAAAGTATTAACTTGTTCTGAGTTAAGTGCCTTTTTGGGACCTGGGTCACTTATTTTTTCCAGATTCCTTTTTCTTGATTTATGAAAAAGGAATTTTTTATATTTCTTTTTTATAGGTAAAGACGATGTCAAATTTTGAAATTCCAAGTCAAGAAGGTTACTCTGTTCTAAGTTCAGTGTTCCTGGACTGGTCCCCTCTCTCTTCTATCCTTTTACCTATCCCTTCTCTTAGGATTATTAATCTTTTCTTCAAGAAGCAAGCATCTTCTAGTGACTTTACTTAGATTAGAATTCCTTATTCTTTTATTATTCAGACTTCTCATATATTCAAATCACATAAGAATAATGAATGCATTTACTTTTCTCAGAGTCACAGTCTGTGAGGGAGCTTTAGGGCTATCGGTTCTAGTGTCTTTAGTGCGATCATCTGGTTCAGATCAAGTGCAATTTCTAAATGAGTAAGTGATTTTTTACGTCAGGTTTATCATATTTAACAATCACATATAGATTGATATTGGAATTTCATTTAGGGTGGGGAATTATCCTTCTGACGTTGAGTTCAGGGGTGTTCTTTTTGATAGTCATTAGACTCAAGCCAAACTGGTCTTTAATTTATAGAGCTATTTTATTAAGCCTCTTCATTTTCTTGTGGTTGACTTTCACTACTCAATCATTTATCGGGTTTTACGTTTGTTTTTAATGCTCTTTAATTCCTACAGCTATTTTAATTCTCGGTTGAGGTTACCAACCGGAACGGCTTCCTGCTTCTCCGAAACGGCTTCCTGCACACACAAACAAACACATACAAACACACACAAACACACACAAGCACACACAAACAAACACAAGCACACACAAACACACACAAGCACACACAAACACACACACACACACACACACACACACCGACACACACAAACACACACCCACACACACACACACCCACACACACACACACACACACACCGACACACACACACACACCGACACAAACACACACCGACACACACACACACACCGACACACACACACACACCGACACACACACACACACACACACACACACACCCACACCGACACACACCCAGACACACACACCGACACACACACCGACACACACACCGACACACACACCGACACACACAGCTGCTTGCTTTCTTCTACTTGCTGTTGTATTAGTTTTACTTGTAGTTGGCTGCAGTTTCATTTGCAGTTGTGTTGGCTGTTGGTTTCATCAATCAACAAAAAGGAACTTAGAAGACATAAGTGAGCCATGTCCTAGACAGGTTGAGAATTCAAAACAAAGGAAATCCCATAACTTGAGCTGTGAAAATTTGAGTGCGTCAGTCCCTGTAAAGGTGAAATGCATTTTTGGCCGAGTTGTACCAGCAGTAGTCAATTTAGTTTTATCTACAGTTGTTGGCTTATCTGTACCTACAGCTGCTTGGTTTCTTATCCTTGATTTTGGATTAGTTTTACTTGTAGTTGGCTGCAGTTGTACTTGTGGTTGTGTTGGTTGTTGGCTTCATCAATCAAGAAAAAGGAACTTAGAAAAAATAAGTGAACCAGGTCCCGACAAGGCACTGAACTCAGAACAGGGTTATTCCCTTGACTTAAAATTTCAAAATGTAAGCCGAGAAATATTGAAAAAATTTGTGGAATGGAAAACGAAGCAAAGGATTCCATGCACCAATAGTGAAGATAACGCGATTCAGAAAAACCTATCCATGATAAAACTGACACATGAAATTAGTAGATACAGGAACATTGAAAAAAAAAGTGACCCAGATCCGAGCAAGGGTGAGGCTTCAAAACAAAGGAAAACACATCACTTGAGCTGTGAAAATTTTAGAACGTCAGAACTTATAGAGGAAGTGACCCAGGAACTTGGAAGAGAAATAAACTTAGAAGAAAAAAGTCACCCAGATAGTAGCAAGGTTGAGGCTTCAAAACAACTGAAAACCCGTCACTTGAGCTCTGAAAATCTTAGAACGTCAGAGCCTATTGAGGAAGTGACCAAGAAACTTGGAAGAAAAAGAAACTTAGAAGAAATAAGTGGCCAAGGTCCTAGCAAGGTTGAGAACTCAAGTCAAAGGAAAACCAATCACTTGAGCTGTGAAAATTTTAGGACGTCAGAACCTATAGAGAAAGTGACCCTGGAACTTAGAAGAAAAAGAAACTTAGAAGAAAAAAGTGACCCAGATCCTAGCAAGGCTGAGGCTTCAATACAAAGGAAAACCCATCAATTGAGCTCTGACAATTTTAGCATATTTAACATTCACATATAGATTGATATTGGAATTTCATTTAGGGTGGGGAATTATCCTTCTGACGTTGAGTTCAGGGGTGTTCTTTTTGATAGTCATTAGACTCAAGCCAAATTGGCCTCTAATTTATAGAGCTATTTTATTAAGCCTCTTCATTCTCTTATGGCTGACTTTCACTACTCAGTCATTTATCGGGTTTTACGTTTTTTTTAATGTTCTTTAATTCCTACAGCTATTTTAATTCTCGGTTGAGTCTATCAACCGGAACGGCTTCCTGCTTGATTCTCGGTTGAGGTTACCAACCGGAACGGCTTCCTGCTTCTTACTATTTTCTGTTTTATACACTTCTTTCCTCTCTACCCCTTCTCTTTGTAATTGTTACTCACACAAGCATTTATTCATCATCTATTTTGCAAGTCTGGGGTGACTTTAGAGACAGTACAATTTTTTTACTAGTAATTTTGCCATTCTTGGTTAAGCTTCCTATTTATTTCACTCACATTTGACTTTCCAGGGCTCATGTGGAGGCACCTGTTACTGGCTCTATGGTGCTAGCTGCTATCCTTTTGAAATTAGGTGGTTATGGTCTTGACTTAGTTCAAGGATTAAATATATACAGGGAAACCATAGTAATAAGAATTTGCATGTTAGGGGGAATTTATAGCTGTTTAATTTGTCTCCGACAACCTGATGTTAAATCTTTAATTGCCTATTCCTCTGTAGCTCACATGTCATTTGTTATTTTAGCTATATTATCACCTGGTTATTACCTTATTATTAGATCAATTTTAATAATAGTCTCTCACGGGGATTTGTTCTTCTGGGTTATTTTATTTGAGTTATGTATTTTATACGCGCATTTGAAGTCGCAGTTTCTTGTTGACTCGTAGAACAATTTCACTTTTCCCGTATTTATGTTTTTGGTGACTCGGTCTTAGATTCTTCAACATGGGACTCCCCCCGTCGGCTAATTTTTTTTCCGAAACATATTTCTATATTGGCATTTTTAGTTTATATCGATTTATTGTGGCCTTTCTGGTACTTTATTTTTTATCTCATATTTATATTGCATTTACCATTAATCTATTAACAGCCATGGAGAGAGTCTTTATATTTCTAGCTGATTAGATTATAGTTTAAGAGAATATTTAATCAGCACTTCATTCCCTTATTGGGAATGATTTATCTTTACTGTTATAGTTTAAAAAAACTTTAGTTTGTGGAGCTAAAGGAGAGCACTTCTGACAGTATTGTTATACTGTGTATTAGGCTATATTTTATTAATTATTAGAGCGGTGGCTATGTGTTGTTCATTTGTATTATTTACATTAGATGAGGTCTATTTATTAAAGATATCTCTATTGTATTTAGATTACCAAGTGTGTTCAGACTGATTGGGTATATCATTTATTTTTTTAGTGCTCCTTATTTCTTACCAAGTAGTAATTTACTCTTCTTATTATATGAACGAGGAGGTTTTTATAGGTCGTTTCATACATATATTGTAAGGGTTCATTTTATACATGATTTTGCTAATTGTTTCATCGGACGGATTGAGATTAATACTAGGTTGGGATGGGCTCGGTATTACTTCTTACCTTTTAATTATATTTTACAAAAATTATGCTTCCTCTTCTAGAGGAATAATCACAGTTCTAACAAACTGGGTAGGAGATGTATTAATTTTATGATCATTGGGGTTAATATTTTATTCAAAAAGTTGGGATTATACATTTTTGAGATACTTTTTGTCATCAACCATAGTTTTCTTTATTGTTTCTTCTTTTACCAAGAGAGCCCAGCTCCCTTTTTCTGCATGACTACCTGCAGCCATGGCAGCCCCTACACCCATCTCCTCGTTGGTCCATTCATCTACGTTAGTAACCGCTGGAATTTATTTAATAATCCGTCTATCACCTTCGTTTGAGAGAGGAGGATGTGTCCTGCTTAATCTCGCAGGAGCTGTGACTTCATTTTTTCGGGACTGGCTGCATTTGGGGAGAATGATTTAAAACGAGTAATCGCATTATCTACGCTGAGTCAATTAGGGGTGATGATATTTTCTCTAGGGTTGGGGTTAACATTATTCTACTATTTCCATTTATTTGCTCACGCAATTTTCAAGGCCCTTCTTTTTTTATGTTCTGTGGTAGTACTTCATTCATTAGGCGTACAGGACATGAGTCATATAGGGGGGACTTCTAAGATACTTCCGTATACAAGTCATATTATTTTGGTATGCTCTTTAAGATTAATAGGATTTCCGTTCTTATCGGGCTTTTTCTCAAAGGACTTAATCATTGAATCTTCAGAAGAATCATTCATAATTATTCCCAGTATCCTCATGCTAACTTTATGTCTTTTGACAAAAGTTTATTAATCTTAAATTGCTCTAATATGTCTTTGTTCATATAATTATCATCGGAGCTGTCAGTATAGAGATGAAGAGGGGGATTTTCTTGGCCCTCTCTTTATTCTGTCGTGGGGGGCCGTTATAGGGGGCTATTTGTTTTACTGAGGTTTTTTAGGGTATATAAGACCTATTTTAGGAGGATTTTAAAAAATTATACTTTTATCTTTCGTAGGGGTGGGGGTTACATTACCTCACTTTATTAAATTATATAGTTTTAATTTAAGACACTGTCTAGGGAGTATATTTTTTTTGCCAGTCATTACAGGATATGCCAGTTCAACCCCCTTGCGTGTGGGGGAACTTCTTCTTTATAAGGGGGACCAGGGGTGGGTAGAAGAAATAGGTCCATCCCTAGTTTATGAGAATAGATTGTGGGGGTCATCTCTATTTTCATTCTTGTCATCCTCTCCATATAAGGCAATAATTTTAGGTTCTTTGCTGTCTTTACTACTTATCTATTTCCATAGCTTAGTAAGAGCACAACACTAAAGATGTTGGGGTGGGTCATTCCTGGAAATATTAAAAGACATGTTTCTATCTATACATTGAAAATGTATTGTATTATTTATACTACATAAATAGGCAACGAGTAGAATTCAACTACCCGGTCGGAGAGTTAGCAGCTCCCTTCCTTCTTCCTGCCTCTTAGCAGGGGTTATCCCTCACTCTTCAGTAACAATGAAGCGCTATTCATTAGCTTCTGCTAAAGAGTGAGGGCCAATGAGCCTAAATTCAGGTCGAAACTAAATTTGATATATCAATTCTTACTCTGAGAGAAGGAATATCCTCTTTTAGGATACAAACCCAATGTTCTACCTAAACTATTCTCCTTATAGGGAAGTTTCATAGGACCATCACCTACTTAATTCATCTAAGGGCTCCTTCTTTCCATTCATAGAGCAGTCCGATGGTGAGGACAAAAGAAAAGAAAACAACTAAATAGGTTCCTATAATTGAGACATTTAGAAATACTACAGGCAGAAGAAGGGTAATCTCTACATCAAAAATAAGAAAAACTAAGGTAATTACGAAGAATCAAATGGAAAAGGGAGCGCGAGAAGAATTTAACGGATCAAATCCGCATTCAGAAGGAGAGCTCTTTTTACGATCAAAGGAGGTTTTTTTATTTACTTGGACCCCTATGACAAACATAACAAAAAAAATAATTAAAATTGTCTATCAAACTAAAATATTTATCTTTCACTAGCATGTTCTATTGATTGGAAGTCAAGTATAATATATATATTAGAAAGATTCTATTCCCCCCATCAGTAACTAGAGAGATAGAGGAACAATAAAAAAATGTCTACAAAGTGTCAGTATAAAGCCGCAGCTTCAAACCCGAAATGATGTTGAGGGGAGAAGTAGCACTTAGCGTGACGCATTGCGCAAACGATAAGAAAAATAGTAATATAAAGAAACCAATAAGTACATGAAGGCCATGAAAGCCTGTCGCTAGAAAAAATGTAGATTCATATATTCTATCCGCAATAGTAAAAGAGGCTTCTATATACTCTAACCCTTGAAGGAGTGAAAAATAAACCCCTAGAAGAAAAGTGAGCAAAAGCCCTTGAAGACATTGATCAAAATTGTTCTCTATAAGTGCATGGTGGGCTCAAGTTACCGTGACTCCTGAAGCTAAAAGAATTCTTGTATTAAGTAAGAGGTACTTGAAATGGGTTAAATCTTTCTACCCCGATTGGTGGCCATAGGGCTCCAACTTCAATATCCGGTGACAAACTTCTATGAAAAAATGCTCAAAAGAAGGATACAAAAAATAAAACCTCAGAAATGATAAAGAGGATCATTCCCCATCGTAGGCCGAAGCCAACTTTATTTGAATGTATTCCTTGGAAAGTAGCTTCTCGTGAGACATCACGTTATCAATGATAAGAGACGATTATAACTGTAATTAATCCCGTGATAAATACGATTCTGTCAAAAGAGTGAAATCACTTGACAAGTTTTGAGGTCATTAAAACAACCCCTATGCTTGTGTCCACAGTCCAGTGTCTTAAATTAACTAACTGAGCGGTGTTATTTAACCGATTCATTATTCTATGGAATCTAAAGCTATTAGAGTCATAAGAAAAGAGGACTGGATGATCGCGAAAGAGAATTATAGGATTAAAAGAATAACTTGCGCGAATAGCCCGGCTATAGTGATAGCAACATTTTCTCTAGTGCCTTGGTTTCCTATAAGAGTTAAAAGGAGGTAACTGGCGATTATGTTGGCTGCGAGTCGCACCGAGAGAGTGATAGGCCGAATAAGGTTTCTAATAATTTCAATCAGCACCATAAAGGGTATGAGGGGTGTCGGTGTCCCTAGGGGGACGAGGTGGGCCAAAGCACTTAAAATTTGCTTAGCCCAAGCGTAAATAACAAAAGAGGCCCACAGGGGTACCGTTAATCTTAAGGTAACTGCTAAATGTCTGGTAGCAGTAAAAATATACGGAAACCAGCCTACAAAATTATTAAATATAATAAATAAAACAAGATCAATTACTAGGATGTGAGCTTCGATTCTAGCTGTTCCTATCAGCAGGGACATCTCCCGGTTTAGTATGTCTAAAATTTTTTTAGACAAAAATTGAGCTCGTGAGGGGAGTAATCAAAAAGCCACTGTTATAAATAAAAGTGGGATGAGTATTCTCAATCAATTAGATAAAAAAGAGGAAGTCGGATCAAATACTGAGAACAGATTCGTTATCATTTTCAATTCGGATAAACAACTTGATTCAATATCGTCTTATTAGTAAATATCGTTTGTGGCTGATAGAGGGAAAAGATCATAGTTATAAGAATTCATAGGAGGAGTAGGGAGACAAAAAATATTATAAGTAAAGGAAGTGGTACTCTCTGATGAAGACAATACTGAAACGTTCCTATTAACTTTTACACAATTAGCGGTATCACCCATATCCCTATCACTCTACCAAGTTTGTCAGTAAAAGAATCCCGATTAAGAGTATCACGATACATTAAATTAACCACTATGAAATATTTAATGCAATACATATCAGGAAATCTCTTTCTCTAAGAGCCTCAATCACGATAGGTATAAAACTATGTCCAGAGCCACAAATCTCACAACATTGTCCGTAAAATACCCCGGGTATATTTACTAAGAGTTTGGATTGATTAAGTCGTCCCGGGACTGCATCCATTTTAATACCTAGGGATGGTACGGCCCATGAGTGAAGGACATCATCTGAGGTAATCATCATATGAATAGCTTGATTATAGGTAACAGGGAGGCTATTATCCACATCAATTAGACGATATATACCAGAAGAGAGCTCATTCAAGTGGATTATGTAAGAGTCAAATTGAACATCATCAAAATCAGAGTACTCATAAGATCAGTACCATTGGTGTCCCGTTACTTTAATTGTTAGGGCGGGGTTATGAATTTCATCAATTAGGTAAAGAAGGCAAATAGAGGGAGTGCAATAGCTACTAGAAGAACGGCAGTGATAACAGTTCCCACTGTTTCGATTGCCTGTCCGTCAAGGAGATAACGATGAAGAAACTTATTGGAAAATAATGCGGCTAGGAAAAATCCAACAAGTGAAGTGATAAGAATTACTACCAAGAGGGCATGATCATGAAAAAAAATAAGTTGTTCTATGAGAGATGAATTTCCATTTTGCAGACCCAGTTGGAACCATTGAGACATTTTTAAAGGGGTCCCCCCATCTTTGGAGCTTAAATCCAACGCATATGCGTTTCTGCCACTTTAAAATGTAGAAATTATAGTAATTCTTTCGTAAGAGTGGTCAGCAGGTGGGTGGGGATGATTTCACTCTACACTCGATCTTAAGTTTAGTGAAAAAAGATTAATTCGTTTGGTAACCATAGCTTCCCAGATGCAAAAAATAAATATAAGTGTGGCAATTATAGATATAATTCTTCCTAACGAAGAAACTACATTCCATGAGGCATATGTGTCAGGATAATCTGCATAGCGGCGCGGTATGCCTGCGAGACCTAAAAAATGTTGTGGGAAAAAGGTTAAGTTTACCCCTAAAAATATAATAAAAAAGTGCACCTTAAGAAGGAACTGATTCATTCTTAATCCAGGTATAAGAGGGAATCAATGTACAAATCCCCCTATAATATCAAATACAGCTCCTATCGATAAGACGTAGTGGAAGTGAGAAACAACGTAGTAAGTATCATGGAGTATGATATCAATTCTAGAATTCGAAAGGACAACCCCAGTAAGACCCCCCACAGTAAATAAGAAGACAAACCCTAGGGCTCATAACATAGATGGGGTTATAGTAAGTCGTGTCCCGTGAAGAGTTCCGATCCATCTAAAAATCTTAATTCCAGTAGGGATTGCACTAAGTATAGTCACAGCAGTAAAATAGGCTCGAGGATCCACGTCACCGACAGTAAATATATGGTGGGCTCAGACAACAAAACCAATAATCTCGAGAGCAAGCAGATCATACATTATACTTAAATTACAAACCGATTATTTTTCCCCTCTTACTTGACTAATACTATGAGAGACCAGACCAACACCAGTTAATATAAAACTATGTGCTCCAGAGTGACCAAAGACACGAAATAGGTGCTGACAAGGGAGAAGATCCCCACCACCTGCGGTATGAAAGAAAGAAATATTTAAATTACGATCAGTCAACAACATGGTAATAGCCCCTGCCAGTACGGGTAGAGACAAAAGTAAGAGGACTGCTGTGATTCCCACGGCTCATACCAAGAGTGGTATACGGTCAATAGATATTGACTGAGGTCGTATATTGATAATAGTGGTAATGAAGTTTATTTTATAATGAAGACTATTGTAGGTAATGAAGGTAATGAAGACTATTTTATCAATTTGTTGCATGTTCTTTTCTTAATATTCCTCCTAAAACTAATTTTTTCGAAATTTCTGTATTGTGTATACGAGAGGTGAATTCAAGAAAGAGTTTGTTACTTACTTACAATTTTTCATAATTTCTTGAATGAAATTTCTGTATTGTTTATCCAAGAGTTGAAATCAGGAAATAGTTTGTTTCTTACTCACAATTTTTTTCAAAATTTCTTGAATGAAATTTCTGTATTGTGTATCCATGAGGTGAATTCAAGAAAAAATTGGTTACTCACTTACAATGTTTCATAAATTCTTGAATGAAATTTCTGTATTGTGTATCCAACAGTTGAATTCAAGAAAGAGTTTGTTACTTACTTACAATTTTTCATAATTTCTTGAATTAAATTACCTAATTGTGTATCCGAGAGGTGAATTCAAGAAAGAGTTGTTACTTACTTACAATATTTTCATAATTTCTTGAATGAAATTTCTGTATTGTGTATCCAAAAGGTGAATTAAAAAAGAGTTTGTTACTTACTTACAATTTTCATGGTTTCTTGAATGAAATATTTGCATCGTTTGTCCAAGAGGTGAATTCACGAAAGAGTTTGTTACTTACTTACAATTTTTCCAGAATTTTTCGAATGAAATTTCTGTATTGTGAATTCAAGAGGTAAATTCAAGAAAGAGTTCGTTACTTACTTACAATTTTTTCATAGTTTCTTGATTGAAATTTCTGTAGTGTGTATCCAAGAGATGAATTCAAAAAGAGTTTGTTACTTACTTACAATTTTTCATGGTTTCTTTAATGAAATTTCTGTATTGTGTATCCAAGAGGGGAATTCAAGAAAGAGTTTGTTACTTACTTACAATTTTTTCATAATTTCTCGAATGAAATCTCCGTATTGTGCATGCAAGAGCTGATTTCAAGAAAGAGTTTCTTACTTACTTACAATTTTTTTCATAGTTTCTTTATTGAAATTTCTGTATTTTGTATCCAAGTGGAGAATTCAAGAAACAGTTGGTTACTTACTTACAATTTTTTCATAATTTCTCAAATGAAATGTCTTTATTGTCTGTCCAAGAGGTGAATTCTAGAAAGAGTTTGTTACTAGAGTTTGTTACTCATAATTCCTTGTATAAAGTTTCTATATCGTGCATTCAAGAGGTGAATTCAAAAAAGAGTTTGTTACTTACTTACAATTTTTCATAATTTCTCAAATGAAATGTCTGTATTGTGTATCCAAGAGGCAAATTCAAAAACGAGTTTGTTACTTACTTACAATTTTTTCATAATTTCTCGAATGAAATTTCATTATTGTTTGTCCAAGAGGTGAATTCAAGAAACAGTTGGTTAATTTCTTACAATTTTTCGTTATTTCTTGAATTAAATTTCTGTATTGTTTATCCAAGGGGTGAATTCAAGTAAGAGCTTGTTTCTTATTTACAATTTTTTCATAATTTCTTGAATGAAATTTCTGTATTATGTATCCAAGAAGTGAATTCAAGAAAGAGTTTGTTACTTACTTACAATTTTTCATAATTTCTTGAATGAAATTTCTGTATTGTGTATCCAAGAGTTTGTTATATATTGTGTATTCAAGAAAGAGTTTGTTACTTACTTATAATTTTTTCATAATTTTTTGAATGAAATTTCCGTATTGTGTATCCAAGAGGTGAATTCAATAAAGAGTTTGTTACTTACTTACAATTTTTCATGATTTCTTGAATGAAATTTCTCCATTGTGTATCCAAGAGGTGAGTTCAAGAATGAGTTTGTTTCTTATTTACAATTTTTCATGATTCCTAGAATTAAATTTCTGCATTGTGTATCCAAGAGGTGAATTCGAGAAAGAGTTTGTTAATTACTTACAATTTTTTTCATAATTTCATGAATGAAATTTTGGTATTGTGCATCCCATAGGCGAAATCAAGAAAAATTTTATTACTTACTTAGAATTTTTCATAATTTCTTGAATGAAATTTCGGTATTGTGTATCCAAGAGGTGAATTCAAAAGAGTTTGTTACTTACATACAATTTTTCAGAATTTCTTGAATGAAATTTCTGCATTTTGTATCCAAGAGATGAATTCAAGAAAGAGTTTGTAACTTACTTACAATTTTTTTTCATCATTTCATGAATGACATTTCGGTATTGGTGATCCAAGACGTGAATTCAAGAAAGAGTTTGTTACTTACTTACAGTTTTTTTCATAATTCCCTGAATAAAGTTTCTAAATTTTGTATTCAAGAGGTGAATTCAATAAAAAGTTTGTTACTTATTTACAGTTTTTTCATAATTTCTCGAATGAAATATCTGTATTGTGCATCCAAAAGGTGAATTCAGGAAAGAGTTTTTTTCTTACTTAAAATTTGTTCATAGTTTCTTGGTTGAAATTTCTGTATTGTGTATCCAAGAGGTGAATTCAAGAAACAGTTGGTTACTTACTTACATTTTTTTCATGATTTCTTGAGTAAAATATCTGTATTTTGTATCCAAGAGGTGAATTCAAGAAATATTTTGTTATTTACTTACAATTTTTCATAATTTCTCGAAAGAAATCTCTGCATTGTGCATACATGAGGCGAAGTCCAGAAAGAGTTTGTTACTTAATTACAATTTTTTGATAATTTTGTGAATGAAATTTCGGAATTGTATATCCATGAGGTGAATTCAGGAAAAAGTTTTTTAGTTACTTACAATTTTTTCATAATTTCTTGAATGAAATTTCGGTATTGCGTATCCAAGTGGTGAACTCAAGAAAGAGTTTGTTACTTACTTACAACTTTTTTTTCCTAATTTCATGAATGAAGTTTCCGTGTTGTGCATACAAGAGGTGAATAAAAGAAAGAGTTTGTTATTTAATTACAATATTTCATAATTTCTCGAATGAAATGTCTGTATTTTGTGTCCAAGAGACGAATTCAAGAAAGAGTTTGTTACTTATTTACAATTTTTTGATAATTTTGTGAATGAAATTTCGGAATTGTATATCCAAGAGGTGAATTCAGGAAAGATTTTCTTAGTTACTTACAATTTTTTCATAATTTCTTGAATGAAATTTCGGTATTGCGTATCCAAGTGGTGAATTCAAGAAAGAGTTTGTTACTTACTTACAACTTTTTTTTCTTAATTTCATGAATGAAGTTTCCGTGTTGTGCATACAAGAGGTGAATAAAAGAAAGAGTTTGTTATTTAATTACAATTTTTCATAATTTCTCGAATGAAATGTCTGTATTTTGTGTCCAAGAGACGAATTCAAGAAAGAGTTTGTTACTTACTTACAATTTTCCATAATTTCTTTAATAAAATTTCTGTATTTTGTATCCAAAAGGTGAATTCAAGAAAGAGCTTGTTACTTACTTTCAATTTTTTCACAATTTCTTGAATCAAATGTCTCTATTGTGTATCCAAGAGGTGAATTCAAGGAAAAGTTTGATACTTACAATTTTTTAATAATTTTCTTAATGAAATTTCCGTATTGTGTATCCATGAGCTGAATTCAAGAAAGAGTTTGTTACTCAATTAAAATTTTTCATAATATCTTGAATGAAATTTCTGGATTGCATATCCATGAGGCAAATTCAGGATAGAGTTTGTTAGTTACTTACAATTTCTTCATAATTTCCTGAATGAAATTTCAGTATTGTTTATCAAAGTAATGTATTCAGGAAAGAGTTTGTTACTTACTTACAATTTTCTCATAGTTTTTTGGATCTAAATTCTTCTTGGTGGCGTCATCTGCTAGAGGCTGAAAGGCTGATATGAGGAAAGCATATCTGAAACATTTTTGATCTGTTTCAAAATAGATCTTCTGGACAACACGACAGCCTACTTGATCTGGATTTTAATTTAAAACTACTGACCCCTCAGACCCTGCCTCCCCTCTGACAAGAAATTCTTTCTTAAATTTACATATTTTACACTTAAATTTTCAACAAAAAGAACTAAAGATCCACTCCCATTTTCGTTCTAGTTCTCAAGATGAGATATAACCTGATCTACCCACTCCAAGAGAACACCCTCAAAATTTTACAAATCCGAATAAACCACACTCATCTTGGAATGTACATAATGATAATCAACTTCACTTTTTCCCTCATTCAAATAGAAAACCTTTATAAAATGGAAACCTTGATTGAATCCCTACCTCCCCACAGTTGAATTTGATTCTCCAGAAGTACACAAATTTTATCTACATATGCATGCACAATCTCTATAGGATCATAAACAAATTTTCCCCCCATTAGTGTATTAAAGGGATCACCAAACATTGCAGTGAAAACAACTATATTATTTAAAATTCTGTTGGACAGCTGAAAGTCTGGGAGAGTTGTACCCCCCTCCCCCGCGGGGTTCGTTACCCCTCCCCCAACCTGTTGAACAAAATCTGACGGATGCTCCACATCAGTTGTTTGAAGTGGAGTCGGGTTGGGTAATAAGGTTTGAAGGGTCCCTGGTAAATCCCCGGGAAAAACGTATAAAAATTTACAGGTATTTGGGCACAATTATAACTCTGCAAATGCGCTACTATCTAAAATAAAAAGAAAATCATCTAAAAACTCGTCAATATTAAAAGGTACTTCAATGCTATCGTACCATTGTGAATTGTTGGGGAGCTCCACATGTGCATCCTCTTCTCCTTCTCCAACTGACGAGCAGGGGGGAGATGGAGAGTATGGAACCAATGCAATCTATAAATGAAAAAATAGCTTATTTTCAAAGTGTTCAAATCAGCCCTACTGTTTTTAAAATTTGAATTACTATTGCTTAATAACATATGGTTAATTCAAGTTAAAGTTCCAACTTAAAGACAATCTAAGATATGAAATAGAAGGTGAAAATTTTGTCTTTTATTTTAAAAGTGTTAAAATTTTTTTTTTTTTTTTTTTTAGGCGCACCCACGCGCCTCCCTAAACTTGCCCTACAGCGCTTCTCGGCCCCATCGTGGCGCTTCTTGGGTCCACAGCGCTTCCCCCGGCGCTTCCCCTGGCGCTTCCCTGACCCACAGCGCAACCCTGTGGCGCGTCCCTGACCCGTGGCGCTTCTTGGGCCCACAGCGCTTCCCCCGGCGCTTCCCACAGCGCTTCCCCCGCCCCCCCACATGCCACCCGGCCCCCCATTACACAATGCCCGTCCAAAGTTGTAAAATTCGCTTAGACTACATAAGTCCAAGTTTCTCTCTAATTCCGTTCTACAGGTTCGGTGAACTCCTCATTAGCTCACAATTATTGTAAGCCGCCGCGCGAGTGTTCCAATTTCCAGGATTGAACTTCAAAATGTCGGAAACCGTTAGCTTGATTCCCCCTCGCTAAAATCAATGCAATGGTTTGTAAGCTATTTTCAGTGCAAATTAGAACGTCAATATGTACAATAGATAAAAGGAATAATCTCTCTTAAAACTATGTGAAGAATAGCATTCACGGAGTTTCAAAGGTACCTAAAAATATTTGCTTATGAGATGGCGGCGAAGAGATATGGAGGAATACATTTAAAATAGTAAAGTTTAGAAAAAATAGCATTTTGAGTTTCAAAGGTGGTGATTATTAATTGAAATTAGCTAAAAATATTCTTATGAGAAAGCGAAGATGTCTACAATGGAAAATTGGAAAGATTAGAAAAAGAGCGATTTCTTTGACATGCAAAAATTTACATTATATTTAAATATCTCCGAGGGAGGGGGGAGGGGCAGAGAAATTTAAAACAATGGGTTTGGGATTATAGAGAAAATAAAAATTTTTTAATATCTCTGAGACAAACTTTTACAGTGTTGAAAAATAGTGAAAAAGAAAAGACTAAAAAACATTGGAAGAAATAGAAAGGTAGGGAAAATGCTTACATTTGCATATCCCGGCTGCACTTGGGCATCCGAAGGACCAGGTAGTGCATGCTGGAGGGCCACTTCCTGACCTTGCATAAGTGGGGCAGCTCTTGAAGGCCCAGGCAACGTATGATGGAAGGTGGACGGGGCGGCGGCGTTACATTCTTGTACAGATGATTGCACTTGTTTTGGGGTCGAGCCAGCGTACTTAATAATGGATGGTCTTGTCTCGTCCACTCTCGCTTTCTTAGCGGGCGGCGGCGCCATACATTCTTCATAATTTGCTTTAAAAAGAAGAGAAAAATTAGTATGAAAATAATTTGTCCCCTTTTCACAGAAAGAAAGTTAGTACCCTCATCCATATAATTTTGTTTAGAAAAGAATTTATCACTAAGAAAGTCCCCCTAGCCGAAATTTTGTCTAGAAAGCATTTATCGCAAAGAAGCCCCCTCCCCCTAAACCCAAAAGCAAAAGCAAAAAGTAAAATTTACGAGAAATATAGTTGGCTCAGAAATACAACGTTTTTATTGCACAACATGTGAAAAAATAAATCTTGACAAACAGTAGTCTGTAGTCTTAGGATAGAAATCAATGTTTATATATTTACCATTTAAATATTCCAGTCTATAGGCTTTAAATAAGATAAAAAGATTGTTAACACATAGCGTATATGCCTAAAATTTGCGATCATAGGTAAAAATGCTATTCAATTTATGCATAATACAGCAATGTATCTTTTTCTTAAACCCACTCCCCTTACTTTTCACGCGAATAAAAACTTTTTTTTCACCTTACAATGGAGGTTTTAGAATTGAGGCCTTGTCAAGCCCCCCCCCCCACCTTTCACCAAGGTCCTAAAAATATTTTTAGGCCATAATTTTGGAAATAACACATTTCCATGCTTCCATACCACATTGAATTAAGCAAAGCCTGTAACCACACAATGTTAATTAACAATAATCTATCTTTTCACGCGAAACTGTTTTTTTTTAATTCGATGGGAAAAACTATTTTTCTCAGAGAAACCTTTTGGTTAAGCCGCTATCCAAATTCTTGTATATTTACCAAAGCCGGATGTACTTTAAAGGGGTGTCAGTAATTATCAGCTATTTAAATCGTTGCGAGAAATCTGTAAGTCAAGCCATAGCGGACAGTATATTAAGGGATTGACAGAAAGTTGAAAGTTGCTTTTAGATAAGATACGGAATTTATCAAAAACAGAATTATGATCGTAAACAGAGGGGGAAATAAGGATGGGGCTTACGTAATGAAAAAAGAGTATATTTTACACTTTTTATCGGGTATAAACATCATATAGGGGCGTTTGTATAGGGGGGGGGGTTTACCCGAATATAGGAGAGGGTAACCACGGAAAACAATTTAATTTTGAAAATAAAAATTAAAACAGAACGGACATTTCTAATTATGGCTGTCAAGGCTTCAAGTTCATCAATAATTTCAGGTGTTCCATCCATTTTGTTCTGTAAACTTCTTATAATTAAATCTTGGTGCATATCCATTATATACGAAATCTCAATGGGCGATTTGTAATGTACCGGGTAAATCATATGTAGCCAGCCCTCTGTTGGGCTGAGAAGGCGGATATTTCCGACTCTCTGATTGGCTGAGAAGGATGCATGTACTTCCGGTTTCCTATTCCAGGACACCTTGACATTCATCCCTAGCATGCACTTGTCCAAAACAACAATAATAAATAAATCCCTCAGGCCTAAAGATTAATGAAGCCATGTTTGTTTCTTAATTCCCCCCTTCGTGAATCAGTAATTCCCCCTAGCGATTATGTAAATCAATTTCTCAGGTTAAGCTAGCCAAACAACAAAGAAACCATAATGTTTCTTAATTCCCCCTTTGTGAATCAATAATTTCCCCTAGCGATTATGTAAATCCAAGTGAGAAAATTCCTGTTTTTTCATTCTCAGTGAGAAAACCATAAAACAGACATGAATTGCTTTTGACATCCATAAGTGTGACAAAGTTACTGTTTTTTCATTCTCACTGACAAAAACCATTAAACATCCATGAAAAACATCAAATAAATCGACCAACACACATAACCATCCAAAAAAACATTCAAAAATGTGACAAAATTCCTTTTTTTTCATTCTCATTGACAAAAACGATAAACCACGTGGTTCTATGCCCATATATGATGTTAAAAAAAGTTGTAGGTGGCAGCAGGGTGTTCTCGTGGGGCTCAATAAGGCCATTCTACTCACTTGTAGTCTTAAGTTCTTTGGGTATTGTATACCAAGATCTTTTTTTCCCTGCACACAGGTGGAGAAGTATGTTTAAACTTGAAGCATTTAAAGTAATTTCACTAATGCCTCATTCACAGTGAGATTTTACTAGTACTTGAGATTTACAGCTAATTTAAGCTAATCATAATTTTTCAGCCAATCTGAAAACTAGGAAAAATCCAATTAGTTCAACTTAGTGCTAGCTAAATCTCGGCAGTCGTAAAATCTCATTGTGAACGGGCCTTAACAGAGTCTTTTTATCAATTTTTTTATTTTAATACTTGGGGCAGTGAAGTTGATTCAAAATAGTGGGAAAGCCTAAGCCCAACAATTGCATATATTAAATCTGAAGTCTAAACAGTGTTTTCTCCCATTAGCTCTTTTCTTTTTTAGTCTAAATGAACAAAAATAAGTATAAACATTCTTCTTTGAAGATTTAAATTCTTTTGTTATATAATCTATAGAATTATTGCTTAATTCTCAATAGGATCTGACTTAGATTAACTAGTTGGAGCGTCAAGGAAATGGGGCATTGTATAATTTAAGTTTATTTTTCAATAATCTTTCTTCTTTTTCGGAAGAATGAACCTTGGATGACACTCCCCTCCCCCCTTCTAAAAAAAATTGGTCAGTTATCTTCTAATAAGTGTCGAAGTGTCCATTATTAGTTGGAATAAAGATAATTAAGTTGAAAGAAATTTTAAACAAAGCTAAAAGGGATCTAAAAGGATTAGAATATAATAGGGCTCAAGGTGCTGATAGGGTAGTAAATGAATTTTTTAATTAATGGTGACTCTGAGGTTAGAAATAAGTTACTGAAGATTATGAATATGATTTTTGAAAAAAAAGGAAGTACCAAATGATTTTAGGAAAACATTAATTAAGCCACTTTATAAGAAAGGTGATAAAAGTGAGTGTGGTAATTATCAAGCCATTAGTCTGGTCTCTGTAGGTAGCAAATTACTTAGTAATATGATACTTTTTAGACTGAGACATGCCGCAGACAAAGTTTTAAGAAAAGAACAGTGCGGTTTTAGAAAAGATAGAGGATCCTTCGACCAAATTTTCACTCTTAAGATAATAATTGAGAAGTGCCTGGGTTGTCAAACACCTTTGGTGCTCAGTTCTATAGATTATGAGCAAGCGTTCGGTTCTGTTGATAAAAGAGCTTTAGCAAAGGTTTCATGCTTGTATGGTCTACTAGACAAATACATTAAAGGGATTAGTGCTATGTCCGAGGATAACACTGCTGTGGTTAAGGTTGGAAATAAAATTAGCAGCTGGTTTTATATTAAATCAGGAGTTAAGCAGGGTTGTGTTCTATCTCCCTTTGTGTGGATTATTTTGAAGGACTTCGCCTTAAGGGGGACAGGAAAGGCAATGGGAAACCAGGGAATCAAATGGGGAGGATAAAGTCTCCTGGACTTAGATTACGCTGATGATTTAAACATCCTAGAGGAAAGTGTGAGCAAAATGAATGAACTTTTAGGGGTTTTACGAGTTCAGGGTGCTAGAATAAGTTTGAAAATTAATGTTAAGAAGACTAAGTGACTAAGGATAGTAATAAGTGAAGATGAAAAGGTGACGTTGGGTAATGAAAATATTAATCAAGTGGGAAGCTTCACTTACCTTGGTAGTATTATTAGTAAAGATGGTGGGAGCAGTGAAGATGTTAAAAGTAGAATAGCCAAGGCTCAGGGTGTTTTTTCGCAATTAAAAAAAGTTTGGAAGAATAGGTAGATAAGTCTGCAAACCAAGATTAGAATAGTAGAAGCTACATTGATGACAGTAGTTAAATATGGCTCTGAAGCATGGGCGCTTCGAAAAGTGGATCAAGATTTGCTTGATGTTTTCCAGAAAAATTGCTTAAGGATTGTTCTGGGTACCCGGCTGACTGACCCTATTTCAAACAATAGGCTATACGAAAAATGTGGTACAATACCGCTCTCTAGGGCTATAATGAAAGAAAGGTTGAGATGGCTAGGGCACGTTGTGCGGATGAAGGATGACAGATTGCCGAAGACTGTTCTTTTCGGCCAACCGTCCAAAACTGAACGGAAAGCAGGCCGTCTTCGTCTGGGGTGGGAGGACGACGTCATAAAGAAAGTTTTAAAGGAAATGGAAACTTCGTGAGAGGGTGTAAAAAGGGAGGCTTTGAATTGAATGGGGTGGAGGAGGAGCGGGCATAGCTGTGTTGGCCTCAGGTGGCTTGGTGCTGCGGTGAGTTGTTAGTAGTAGTAGTAACATTCTTAGACCACACTGGCTATACATGACAAATGAAACTCAGAGAGGAGAGAAAGTTACAAAATGAAAAATAAAATGAAAAAGGGTGAAAAAACGAGGATTTCGTCAGCCAGTGGCGAATCATGAAAATGACAAAATATAAGCAAATATTTCGACAAGGACCTCCGCCAAGTCGTCCTCAGTGCTAAACAAAAAAGAAAAAAAACACGAAAATCTAACCTTTCGAAGTTTACCCTACAAAGACAGAACAACGGTTAATCTAACCTTCGAAACAGAATCTAACCTTCGAAAGGTTAGATTTTCGTGTTTTTTTTTCTTTTTGTTGCTAACAATGACGGCAACGACGAGCTCGACTATTTGCTTATATTTGTCATCTTCATGATTCTCCACTTGGCTGACAAAATCTAGTTTTTCACTCTGTTTTATTATTTTTCATTTTGTAACTTTCTCTCCTCTCTGAGTTTCATTTGTCACTAGTAGTAGTAGTAAAAGAAAGTATTATTTAGACAGTTTAAGAATCGTCGAAATAGCCTGATTTAAGCTTGAGTTACCGTCAGATCAGTTTTACAAAAAATTGTCGTTTCCCTTTTTCTATTCACCAGCTTGATGAGTTTTATAACGACTGTGAACTATTTTTTGTGTCAAATCAGGGTTTAGTGCGTTTAGCCATCCAGTCGAGCTCGTCATTGCACGGTATTGTTGCGCAAAAGTTACCTTAGAGATAACACCTTAATTTCTTTTTGTGTTCAAATCGATAAAAGGGTCCGAAACCTTGACTTCGAAAGGTTAGATTTTCGTGTTTTTTTTCTTTTTTGTTTAGCACTGAGGACGACTTGGCGGAAGTCCTTGTCGAAATATTTGCTTATATTTTGTCATCTTCATGATTCTCCACTGGCTGACAAAATCCTCGTTTTTTCACCCTTTTTGATTTTATTTTTCATTTTGTAACTTTCTCTCCTCTCTGAGTTTCATTTTTCATGTATAGCCAGTGTGGTCTAAGAATGTTACTACTACTACTAACAACTCACTGCAGCACTAAGCCACCTGAGGCCAACACATCTATGCCCGCTCCTCCTCCATCCCAATCCATTCAAAGCCTCCCTTTTTACACCCTCTCACGAAGTTCCCATTTCCTTTAAATCTTTCTTTATGACGTCCTCCCACCCCAGACGAAGACGGCCTGCTTTCCGTTCAGTTTTGGACGGTTGGCCGAAAAGAACAATCTTCGGCAATCTGTCATCCTTTATTCACAAAACGTGCCCTAGACATCTCAACCTTTCTTTCTTTACAGCCCTGGAGAGCAGTATTGTACCACATTTTTCGTACAGCCTATCTTGTTTCAAATAGGGTCAATCATCAGTGTACCCAGAACAATCCGTAAGCAATTTCTCTGGAAAACATCAAGCAAATCTTGATCCACTTTTCGAAGCGCCCATGCTTCAGAGCCATATTTAACTACTGTCATCACTGTAGCTTCTACTATTCTAATCTTGGTTTGCAGACTTATCTTTCTATTCTTCCAAACTTTTTTTAACTGCGACAAAACACCCTGAGCCTTGGCTATTCTACTTTTAACATCTTTACTGTTCCCACCATCTTTACTAATAATACTACCAAGGTAAGTGAAGCTTCCCACTTGATTAATATTTTCATTACCTAACGTCACCTTTTCATCTTCACTTATTACTATCCTTAGTCACTTAGTCTTCTTAACATTAATTTTCAAACTTATTCTAGCACCCTGAACTCGTAAAACCCCTAAAAGTTCATTCATTTTGCTCACACTTTCCTCTAGGATGTTTAAATCATCAGCATAATCTAAGTCCAGGAGACTTTTTCCTCCTCATTTGATTCCGTGGTCTCCCATTGCCTTTCCTGTGCTCCTTAATGCAAAGTCCATCAAAATAACCCATATAAAGGGGATAGAACACAACCCTGCTTAACTCCTGATTTAAAACAAAACCAGCTGCTAATTTTATTTCCAACCTTAACCACAGCAGTGTTATCCTCGGACATAGCACTAATCCCTTTAATGTATTTGTCTAGTAGACCATACAAGCATAAAACCTTTGCTAAAGCTCTTCTATCAACAGAACCGAACGCTTGCTCATAATCTATAAAACTAAGGAACAAAGGTGTTTGATAACTCAGGCACCTCTCAATTACTATCTTAAGAGTGAAAATCTGATCGAAAGATTCTTTATCTTTTCTAAGACCGCACTGTTCTTCTCTTAAAAATTTGTCAGCAGCATGTCTCAGTCTAAAAAGTATCATATTACTAAGTAATTTGCTACCTAAAGAGACCAGACTAATGGCTCGATAATTACCACACTCACTTTTATCCCCTTTCTTGTAAATTGGCTAAATTAAGGTTTTCCTAAAATCATTTGCTACTTCCCTTTTTTTAAAAATCATATTCATAATCTTCATTAAATTATTTCTAACCTCAGAGTCACCATTAATTAAAAAATTCATTTACTACCCTATCAGCACCTTGAGCCCTATTATATTCTAATCCTTTTAGATCCCTTTTAGCTTTGTTTAAAATTTCTTTCAACTTAATTATCTTTATTCCAACTAATAATGGACACTTCGACACTTATTAGAAGATAACTGACCAATTTTTTTTAGAAGGGGGAGGGAGTGTCATCCAAGGTTCATTCTTCCGAAAAAGAAGAAAGATTATTGAAAAATAAACTTAAATTATACAATGCCCCATTTCCTTGACG
This sequence comes from Artemia sp. Qi Xiang Cuo, assembly GCF_049724085.1. Lineage (NCBI taxonomy): Eukaryota > Metazoa > Arthropoda > Branchiopoda > Anostraca > Artemiidae > Artemia > Artemia sp. Qi Xiang Cuo. The sequence goes on along the minus strand of NC_142796.1, from coordinate 69,932,306 downwards.
CTCCAACTAGTTAATCTAAGTCAGATCCTATTGAGAATTAAGCAATAATTCTATAGATTATATAACAAAAGAATTTAAATCTTCAAAGAAGAATGTTTATACTTATTTTTGTTTATTTAGACTAAAAAAGAAAAGAGCTAATGGGAGAAAACACTGTTTAGACTTCAGATTTAATATATGCAATTGTTGGGCTTAGGTTTTCCCACTATTTTGAATCAACTTCACTGCCCCAAGTATTAAAATAAAAAAATTGATAAAAAGACTCTGTTAAGGCCCGTTCACAATGAGATTTTACGACTGCCGAGATTTAGCTAGCACTAAGTTGAACTAATTGGATTTTTCCTAGTTTTCAGATTGGCTGAAAAATTATGATTAGCTTAAATTAGCTGTAAATCTCAAGTACTAGTAAAATCTCACTGTGAATGAGGCATTAGTGAAATTACTTTAAATGCTTCAAGTTTAAACATACTTCTCCACCTGTGTGCAGGGAAAAAAAGATCTTGGTATACAATACCCAAAGAACTTAAGACTACAAGTGAGTAGAATGGCCTTATTGAGCCCCACGAGAACACCCTGCTGCCACCTACAACTTTTTTAACACCATATATGGGCATAGACCCACGTGGTTTATGGTTTTTGTCAATGAGAATGAAAAAACAGGAATTTTGTCACAGTTTTGGATGTTTTCTTGGATGGTTATGTGTGTTGGTCGATTTATTTGATGTTTTTCATGGATGTTTAATGTTTTTTGTCAGTGAGAATGAAAAAAAATGAACTTTGTAAAAATTATGTATTTAAACAGCAATTAATGTCTGTTTTATTGTTTTATAACTGAGAATGAAAAAACAGGAATTTTCTCACTTGGATTTACATAATCGCTAGGGGAAATTATTGATTCACAAAGGGGGAATTAAGAAACATTATGGTTTCTTTGTTGTTTGGCTAGCTTAACCTGAGAAATTGATTTACATAATCGCTAGGGGGAATTATTGATTCACGAGGGGGGAATTAAGAAACAAACATGGCTTCATTAATCTTTAGGCCTGAGGGATTTATTTATTATTGTTGTTTTGGACAAGTGTATGTGAGGGGTGCATCTGAAGGTGTCCTGGAATAGGAAACCGGAAGTACATGCATCCTTCTCCGCCAATCAGAGAGTCGGTTAAAAACTCCATATAAGCCCAAAAGAGGACTGGGTAAAAATTATTTACCCCGTACAAAAAAAATAACCCTTGAGATTTCGTATATAATGGGCATGCACTGTGATTAAATTATCAGAAAGTTCCAGAACAAAATGGATAGAACACATGAAATTATTGATGAACTTGAAGCCTTGGCAGCCACAATTATCATTGTAATTTCTTTTTTAATTTTTGATTTTAGAATTAAAATTTTTTTCCGTTGTAAACCACTAATATTTTTGGTTAAACCCCCCCCCCCCCCTATACAAGCGCCACTATATGATGTTTATACTCGATAAAAAGCATAAAATACGCTCTTTTTTCGTTACGTAAACCCCATCCTTCCTTCCCCCTCTGTTTACGACCTTAATTCTGTTTTTGATAAATTCCGTATCTTATCTAAAAGCAACTGTCAACTTTCTGTCATTCCCTTAATATACTGTCCGCTATGGATTGACTTACAGATTTCTCGCAACGATTTAAATATCCGATAATTACTGACACCCCTTTAAAATACATCCGGCTTTGGTAAATATACAAGAATTTGGATAGCGGCTTAACCAAAAGGTTTCTCTGAGAAAAATAGTTTTTCCCATCGAATTAAAAAAAAAAGTTTCTTGTGAAAAGAGAGATTATTGTTAATTAACATTGTGTGGTTACAGGCTTTGCTTAATTCAATGTGGTAGGTAAGCATGTAAATGAGTTATTTCAAAAATTAATGCCTAAAAATATTTTTAGTACATTGGTGAAAGGTGGGGGGGGGTTTGACAATGCCTCAAGTCTAACACCTCCATTGTAAGGTGAAAAAAAACTCTTTCTTCGCGTGAAAAGTAAGGGGAGTGGGTTTAAGAAAAAGATACATTGCTGTATTATGCGTAAATTGAATAGCATTTTACCTATGATCGCAAATTATAGGCCTATAAGCTATGTGTTAACAATCTTTTTATCTTATTTAAAGCCTATAGACTGGAATATTTAAATGGTAAATATATAAACATTGATTTCTATCCTAAGACTACAGACTACTGTTTGTCAAGATTTATTTTTTCACATGTTGTGCAATAAAAACGTTGTATTTCTGAGCCAACTATATTTCTCGTAAATTTTACTTTTTGCTTTTGCTTTTGGGTTTAGGGGGAGGGGGCTTCTTTGCGATAAATGCTTTCTAGACAAAATTATCGGCTAGGGGGACTTTCTTAGTGATAAATTCTTTTCTAAACAAAATTATATGGATGAGGGTACTAACTTTCTTTCTGTGAAAAGGGGACAAATTATTTTGATACTAATTTTTCTCTTCTTTTAAAGCAAATTATGAAGAATGTATGGCGCCGCCGCCCGCTAAGAAAGCGAGAGTGGACGAGACAAGACCATCCATTATTAAGTACGCTGGCTCGACTCCAAAACAAGTGCAATCATCTGTACAAGAATGTAATGCCGCCGCCCCGTCCAGCTTCCATCATACGTTGCCTGGGCCTTCAAGAGCTGCCCCACTTATGCAAGGTCAGGAAGTGGCCCTCCAGCATGCACTACCTGGTCCTTCGGATGCCCAAGTGCAGCCGGGATATGCAAATGTAAACATTTTTCCTACCTTTCTATTTCTTCCAATGTTTTTTAGTCTTTTCTTTTTCACTATTTTTCAACACTGTAAAAGTTTGTCTCAGAGATATTAAAAAAATGTTATTTTCTCTATAATTCCACACCCATTGTTTTAAATTTCTCTGCCTCCCCCCTCCCTCGGAGATATCTAAATATAATGTAATTTTTTGCATGTCAAAGAAACCGCTCTTTTTCTAATCTTTCCAATTTTCCATTGTAGACATCTTCGCTTTCTCATAATAATATTTTTAGCTAATTTCAATTAATAATCACCGCCTTTGAAACTCAAAATGCTATTTTTTCTAATCTTTACTATTTTCAATGCATTCCCCATATCTCTTCGCCGCCATCTCATAAGCAAATATTTTTAGGTACCTTTGAAACTCCGTGAATGCTATTCTTCACATAGTTTTAAGAGAGATTATTCCTTTTATCTTTTGTACATATTGACGTTCTAATTTGCACTGAAAATAGCTTACAAACCATTGCATTGATTTTAGCGAGGGGGAATCAAGCTAACGGTTTCCGACATTTTGAAGTTCAATCCTGGAAATTGGAACACTCGCGTGGCGGCTTACAATAATTGTGAGCTAATGAAGAGTTCACCGAACCTGTAGAACGGAATTAGAGAGAAACTTGGACTTATGCAGTCTAAGCGAATATTTCAACTTTTGACGGGTATTGTGTAAAGGGGGGGGGGGCAGGGATGCATATGGTGGGGCCGGGGAAGCGACGTGGGAAGCACCGGGGAAGCGATGTGGGTCCAAGAAGCGCCACGGGTCAGGGAAGCGCCACAGGGATGCGCTGTGGGTCAGAGAAGCGCCAAGGGAAGGCCGGGGGAAGCGCTGTGGGCCCAAGAAGCGCCACGATGGGTCCGGGAAGCGCTGTGGGGCAAGGTTAGGGAAGCGCCGGGGGAAGCGCCGAAAAAAAAAAAAATTTGTACACTTTGAAAATAAACGAACAAATTGTCGCCTTCTATGTCATATCTTTGATTGTCATTAAGTTGGAACTTTCAGTTGAATTGACCAAATGTTATTAAGCAATAGTAATCCAAATTTTAAAAGCAGTAGGGATGATTTGAACACTTTGAAAATAAGCTATTTTTTAATTTATAGATTGCATTGGTTCCATACTCACCATCTCCCCCCTGCTCGTCAGTTGGAGAAGGAGAGGAAGCACATGTGGAGCTCCCCAACAATTCACTATGGTACGATAGCATTGAAGTACCTTTTA